>NC_047092.1:171438040-171738040 GCF_902459505.1 Geotrypetes seraphini | reverse complement strand
ACCGTTACCTAAAGGGGGAAAAAAAACCCAAAAAACTGTATTTTTGGGAAATCACATCATAAAAGTTGATTTCTTTTTTTTAAAGAATACTTTATTTGTCCTTTTGCCTCCAGGAACCTTGAACTATTTTAGTGACTTGCTCTCCTGTGTTTTAGAAACATGACGGCTGATGAAGGCCAAATGGCCCATTCAGTCTGCCCATCCGCAGTAACCATTATCTCCTCCTCTCCCTATTGGCTAAGGCTCTTAACATTTGCATCTCCTCTTCCTATAGGCTAAGGCTTTGTGCACCTGCATTGTGAGGTCATAGAGCTGCCCATCCGCACTAAGCATTATCTCTTTCTCTCTCCGAGAGAACCCACGTGCCTATCCCAGGCCCTCTTGAATTCAGACAGTCTCTGTCTCCACCACCTCTTCTGGGAGACTGTTTTATGCATCCACCACCCTTTCTGTAAAAAAGATTACTCCGGAGCCCATCACCTCTGAACTTCATCCTATGCCCTCTCATTGCAGAGTTTCCTTTCACATTAAAGAGACTTGACTCATGCGCATTTACATTACGTAGGTATTTAAACGTCTCTATCATATCTCCCTTCTCCCGTCTTTCCTCCAAAGTATACTAGATTGAGATCTTTACGTCTGTCCCCATACGCCTTATGATGAAGACTACATACCATTTTAGTAGCCGTCCGTTTTATTGTGGGTTTTCCAGCTTAAAGGATTAGGCACTACTTAACAAATTTTCTTTTACGCAGCGCTTCCAGGCCTATCTTTACCTCCTTAATGAGCAGCCAGTTACAAAAGAAATAAGATTCATTCTTCACCTAAAGCAGTGTTTCTCAAACGGTGTGCCACGGCACAGTGGTGTGCCCCGAAGAGATTCCAGAATTTTACTTTATTTTTAAAATTTCCCTTCATAAGTATACACTAGAATAGATGACATGTACGTCGCATACGCAAAAGTCTGTCAATGTTATTAGCGTCTGCGCACATAAGGATACCACCGCCCAGACAAGCATCATTCTTTGATGTGTTTGGTCCTTGATAAATAACCACAATTAATTTCAGTTGCAAGGCTTTGATACCATTTGGATCTTCTTATCTTTGCAAACTTGGATTTTCATCTCTGATAGAAATTAACCCCCTCTTTCCCTAAGGTGTGTTAGCCGATTTAGTACGCGCTAACGATTAGCTAAATTGGTTAGCATGCCTTAATAAAAGGACCCCTAAATTAAAAAAAGAGAATGACTGGTAGATGATGAAATATGTTTGCTTGTCGACTATCGAGCTGCATTTTGAGTTAATTTGCACTCAAACAAGCACATCCATCGCATTGATTGCAATTCTCTTCTATCTACTTTAGTTTCATCATTGCTACAACCCATATATAGCTTAAAGAACTTTAAATAAATAACTGTCAAATCCATTTTTTGTTGGTTTTGCAATTTTATAATTTAGAAACATGATGGCAGATAAAGGCCAAATGGCCATACAGTCTGCCCATCCGCAGTAACCATTATCTCTTTCTCTCTCCGAGAGATCCCACGTGCCAATCCTACGCCTTCTTGAATTCAGACACTGGTCATCCAGTCAAAGAAATTGATCAGATTTGTCTGACAAGACCTACCTCTAGGGAATCCATGTTGCCTCCGATGCTGTGATAAACATTTGCACCATTTAGTGTGCCAAAGCTAAAAAAAAGTTTGAGACCCGCTGATCTAAAGGATGCATGCCTCGGTGGTTGAAAAGAGCAGTAAACCTTCGATTAACAACAAAAAAAAAAAAGTCTGAATCCTGCACTTATTATCAATTACAAATCAATTTCTCAAACATTTTGGGTAAGTTCACAGAAAGCACAGTTACTTACCATAACAGGTGTTATCCAGGGACAGCAGGCAGATATTCTTAACGCATGGGTGACGTCACCGACGGAGCCCCGGTACGGACACTTTTAACTAGAAAGTTCTAGTTGGCCGCACCGCACATGCGCGAGTGCCTTCCCGCCCGTCGGAGGAGTGCATGGTCCCCAGTTAAGATAAGCCAGCTAAGAAGCCAACCCGGGGAGGTGGGTGGGACGTAAGAATATCTGCCTGCTGTCCCTGGATAACACCTGTTACGGTAAGTAACTGTGCTTTATCCCAGGACAAGCAGGCAGCATATTCTTAACGCATGGGTGACCTCCAAGCTAACAGAGAGGGAGGAGGGATGGTTGGCCATTAGGAAAATAAATTTTGTAACACAGATTGGCCGAAGTGTCCATCCCGTCTGGAGAAGGCATCCAGACAGTAGTGGGTAGTGAACGTGTGAACTGAGGACCAAGTGGCAGCCTTGCAGATCTCCTCGATGGGCGTGGAGCGGAGGAAAGCCACAGAAGCAGCCATAGCTCTGACCCTGTGGGCCGTGACAGCACCTTCCAGTGAGAGACCGGCCTGAGCAGAACAGAACGCAATGCAGGCAGCAAGACAGTTGGAAAGCGTCCGTTTAGAGACAGGACGACCTAGACGGTTAGGGTCGAAGGACAAAAAGAGCTGAGGTGACGAGCGGTGGGCCTTGGTACGGTCAAGGTAGTATGCAAGGGCGGGCTTACAGTCCAGCGTGTGTAACGCCTGTTCCCCAGGATGAGAATGGGGCTTAGGAAAAAAGACAGGCAACACAATGGATTGGTTGAGGTGGAAGTCCGAGACCACCTTGGGAAGGAATTTAGGATGGGTACGCAGAATCACCTTGTCATGGTGAAAAACAGTGAAAGGTGGGTCTGCAACCAGTGCATGCAGCTCACTAACCCTCCTGGCAGAGGTGATGGCAATGAGGAAAAGCACCTTCCAAGTCAGAAATTTGAGTGAAGTAGTGGCAAGAGGCTCAAACGGAGGTTTCATGAGGGCTGATAAAACCACATTCAGGTCCCAGACGACTGGAGGAGGTTTCAGAGGTGGTTTGACATTGAAGAGGCCTCTCATGAACCGGGAAACCAGGAGATGAGCTGTAAGCGGTTTTCCGAGGATAGGCTCATGAAACGCAGTGATGGCACTGAGGTGGACTCTGATTGCGGTGGACTTGAGGCCAGCATCGGATAGAGAGAGCAAATAGTCCAGTACAGTTTCCACCGCCAATGAGGTGGGATCCCGTGGTGATGCAGTAGACACCAAGAGGAGAACCTGGTCCACTTCTGATGGTAACATTGGAGGGTGGCTGGTTTCCTGGAGGCATCCAAAATGCGACGGACAGGCTGAGACAGATTCTCTGGAGAGGTCAGCCCGAGAGAAACCAAGCTGTCAGGTGGAGCGAGGACAGATTGGGATGTAGTAGAGACTGATGCTGCTGTGTAAGTAGAGTAAGAAACACAGGAAGAGGAATGGGCTCCCTGGAGCTGAGCTGGAGCAGGAGGGAGAACCAGTGTTGGCGAGGCCACCGAGGAGCGATGAGAATCACGGTGGCTCTGTCCCTGCGGAGTTTGAATAACGTCCGCAACATCAGCGGCAGTGGAGGAAAGGCATAGAGGAACCGATCCGTCCAGTCGAGCAGGAATGCATCCGGGGCCAGACGATGAGGAGAGAAGAGTCTGGAACAGAACTGGGGCAGCTGATGGTTGTGAGGAGCTGCAAAGAGGTCCACCTGAGGAGTGCCCCAGCGAGCAAAGATGGAGCGGAGTGTGGGAGGATCCAGAGTCCACTCGTGAGGTTGAAGGATGCGGCTGAGATTGTCGGCCAGGGAGTTCTGTTCGCCCTGGATATAGACAGCCTTGAGGAAGAGACTGTGGGCCGTGGCCCAGGTCCAGATGCGGTTGGCCTCCTGACAGAGGAAGGGAGATCCGGTGCCGCCTTGCTTGTTTATGTAGTACATGGCGACTTGGTTGTCTGTGCACAGGAGAAGAACCTGAGGGTAGAAAAGGTGCTGGAAGGCCTTGAGAGCATAGAACATGGCCCTGAGTTCCAGGAAATTGATGTGATGTTGACGCTCCTGATGGGTCCAGAGTCCCTGAGTGCGAAGATCTCCCAGGTGAGCTCCCCATGCATAGGGGGAGGCATCTGTGGTTATGATCATGGAGTGAGGGGGTAGATGAAAGAGTAGACCCCTGGAAAGATTGGAGGAGTTCAACCACCATTGAAGAGATTGCTGAAGAGACGATGTCACAGAGATGGGATGAGAAAGAGGATCCGTGGTCTGTGACCATTGGTTTGCTAGAGTCCACTGAGGTGTCCTGAGGTGGAGTCGTGCCAGAGGAAGTACATGGACCGTCGAGGCCATCTGGCCCAGGAGGACCATCATCTGCCGAGCTGGGATGGTTTGATGAAGGAACACCTGACGACAGAGGTGGAGCAGGGTCCGTTGTCGGTCGGAGGGGAGAAACGCCCTCATCAGAGTGGTGTCGAGAACTGCGCCAATGAACTGAAGTCGCTGTGTGGGAAGTAGGTGCGACTTGGGGTAGTTGATCTCGAACCCCAGTAGATGGAGGAGCGAGATGGTGTGATGAGTGGCTTGTAGCACAAGCGGAGATGTAGGCGCTTTCACCAACCAATCGTCCAAGTAGGGGAACACCTGGAGGTCGTGAGACCTGAGGAAGGCCGCCACCACAATAAGGCACTTGGTGAACACCCTGGGTGATGATGCGAGGCCAAAGGGTAGCACTTTGTACTGATAGTGACGGTGCTGTATCTGAAACCGTAGGTAGCGACGTGAAGTCGGATTGATTGGGATGTGAGTGTAGGCCTCTTTGAGGTCCAGGGAACATAGCCAGTCGTGTTGAGAGAGAAGAGGGTAAAACGTGGCAAGGGAGAGCATTCTGAACTTCTCCTTGACCAGACACTTGTTGAGGTCCCTGAGATCGAGGATGGGACGGAGGTCTCCTGTCTTATTGGGAACCAGGAAGTAGCGGGAGTAGAATCCCTGACCCCTTTGGTCCGGAGGCACCTCTTCGATGGCATTGAGAAGGAGGGATTGGACCTCCCTCAGGAGGAGGGGGGTTTGGGAGGAGTGAGAAGCAGACTCTACGGGAGGATTGTCTGGTGGAAGAGTCTGGAAGTTGAGAGAGTAGCCGTGGCGAATGATGTTGAGGACCCATTGGTCTGATGTGATGACCTCCCAACGGCTGAGGAAGAGTTGGAGGCGACCTCCGATAGGCTGAGGAAGAGGCAATGATGGTGGGAGACTGGCTATGCCCTGGAGGAAAAAGTCAAAAGGGCTGAGAAGGTTTTGACGGAGGGAGAGGCTTGGCAGGTTGGTGAGACTGTGAGCGAGCCTGAGTTTGATGCTGTTGACGAGGTCGGCGAGGCTGCTGTTGAGGCGGGTTGAGAGGTCTGGCCGAGAACCTGCGTTGGTAGGAAGACTGCTGTCTGTAGGGGCGAGCAGGCGGGGTCTTCTTTTTAGGCTTCACCAGGGTGTCCCACCTGGTCTCGTGAGCCGAGAGTTTCTGGGTTGTTGAGTCCAGGGACTCCCCGAAGAGTTCATCACCAAGACAAGGTGCATTAGCCAGGCGGTCTTGGTGGTTAATGTCGAGGTCAGAAACTCTCAGCCAGGCCAGACGCCGCATGGCAACAGCCATGGCAGACGCTCGAGAGGTCAGCTCAAATGAGTCATAAATGGAGCGTACCATGAATTTCCGGAGTTGGAGCAGACTGGAAATTTGTTGTTGAAAAAGAGGTACCTTACGTTCAGGGATGTATTTTTGTAAGGTGGAGAGTTGTTGCACCAGATGCTTCATGTAGAAGGAGAAGTGAAAGGTGTAATTATTTGCCCTGTTGGCCAGCATTGCATTCTGGAAAAGGCGCTTGCCAAACTTATCCATAGTTTTTCCCTCTCTGCCAGGAGGGGTGGAGGCATAGACACTGGAGCCCTGAGTTTTCTTTAAGGTGGACTCCACCAGGAGAGATTCATGGGGCAATTGAGGCTTGTCAAACTCTGGGATGGGAATGACTCGATACAAGCTATCCAATTTGCGAGGGGCCCCAGGGACAGTGAGGGGGTTCTCCCAGTTTTTATAAAAAGTTTCCCGTAGGATGTCATGTACGGGTAACTTGAGGAATTCTTTGGGAGGTTGCTCAAAGTCTAAGGCATCGAGAAAGGCCTGTGACTTTTTAGAGTTGGACTCTAAGGGAATGGAAAGAGCAGCAGACATCTCCCTGAGGAATTTGGTGAACGAGGACTGTTCAGGTTTTGAAACGGTATCAGTCACTGAAGGTTCCTCGTCCGTGGAGGAAGCGTCTTCCTCGGTACCGTGTGGGGATTCTTCCCATAAGTCTGGGTCCCTGATGTCGGGGTGCGCACGGCGGGACATCGGTGTGGAGGGCTCGGCATGGCGGGTTTTGGAGAGAGACTTGCCAGAGTGGACCGAGGCGGTACCGGGTGAGGAAGACCGGTGCCGTACCTGGTACCGAGAAGGATCGGCATCAGAGCGGGTCTGTACCGTAGGTTGGGAAAGATGTGGCTCAGCCGAGAGGACCGGCATGGAAGAGTTGAGCGGTACCGAGGGGGTCGACACCGATGGAACGGTGCGAGGCTCGGACCGGTCCTGTACCGGAAGGTGCGGTGCCAGTAACGCCGGCAACAGTTGTTGGAGTTGTTGCTGCAGCTGCTCCTGTAACTGGGTTTGGAGTATGGCCGCAATGCGGTCGTCCAGGGGGGGGCACCGGTACCGCTTTTTTCTTTTTCGGTACCATAGGTGCCGCTCTATGCTCCGGCGATGAGGAGGCCGATGACGAGGCACTCACCGATATCGGAGCGGAGCGTTTGCGGGGTCGATGTGGTGCCGGGGTTGCTGGTGTCGCAACCATGGCAGGAGGGCGCTCAAGGGAAGTGGAAGGCTTCTTAGCCGGCTTACCTGGGGCCAGCGACCCCGAAGAAGGATCCGGTGGAGTCGAAGTAGTTGGTGTCGACTTTTGCGGTGCCGTCGACGTGGCGGCAGATTCCATGGCAGATCCGGTACCGAATAGAATATTTTGCTGGATCTGCCTATTTTTTAAAGTGCGCTTTTTAAGCGTAGCACAGCGGGTGCAGGTGTCCGCCCGATGCTCTGGACCCAAGCACTGCAGGCACCAATTGTGCGGGTTGGTAAGAGAGATCGGGCGTGCACACCGCTGGCACTTCTTAAAGCCCGGTTGAGGGGGCATGAAGGGAAACACGGCCTCTGCAAAATCAAAGCCGGAGGCCTGTATGGTGGCAACAGGCCCCGCCGGGGCCGGCCCGAAAAAATAAAGAAAACTCGACGAGTTTTTTTTTTTTAAGAAAATTAACGGGATCCGAAAGGAAAAAACTGAAAAAATGAAAAAAGTACGCGAGCGGGAAGGCAGAACTAAGTTTTCAACAGCCGTTGAAACACATGCGACTTCTTCGCTCCGCGGAAACGAAGAAACTGGGGACCACGCACTCCTCCGTCGGGCAGGAAGGCACTCGCGCATGCGCGGTGCGGCCAACTAGAACTTTCTAGTTAAAAGTGTCCGTACCGGGGCTCCGTTGGTGACGTCACCCATGCGTTAAGAATATGCTGCCTGCTTGTCCTGGGATAACAAATGATCATTACATAATTGCAGGATTTTCTACACGAAGTGAGTTTCCTGGTAGGTTCCCTGGATGGCCAGCACTAAATTTGCTTAAGTTGTTATAGTTGATGACTTGGGTCTGCATGCTGTTTATTTTCAGCAGAGCATTCAACAACGTAGAGCACTGAATCTTGGTATAGCGTCTTAGGTGTAAAAAGCATTGTCGCAATGAGTCGGTTAGTTTTCTGACCGGAGAACTCAGCAGGTGGATATAGGTGGCCGTTTCTCTTAACCACGTCTGCTCCTTATGGTGCATTAATTTCCCCTGAAGCTTTTCAAAGTGTTCTCATGGCCTCCGATGAATGTTATTAAGAATGTTTGGTGAGATTATACAGACGTGAACTCCTCTGGCCTTGAGACATTTGGAAGTAGCACAATGTTAAAATCTGCCTTATCTAAGCTAATGAGTCAAAACAAACCAAATCCACAGAAATGCTGAAAATGCTATGGTTCAGATATGCTTTGCTTCCTGATAGCAGTCTAAGGATTTGTATAGATAATTTTGCCTTTTCAAAGATAAGCAATTAGCTTAGCGATTCCACATCTACGTTTACATCTTAAGACCCTACTTTGTTTTCACATTTAAAAATTAATTATGCAATAGTATCCCGTTTTGATTCCAATGCGACTGTATTCCACCGCTACTTTGCCAACTCCGGAATACTGTTTTCATTTCAAAATCCTAGTCCTTACTTTCGGAGCCTTACATGATGGGATTCCATTCTCTCGGTCAAATCAAATCATTCTCTGCACACCTCCCCATCTTCTTCACTCATTAACCCCCCCCCCCCCTTTTACAAAACCATAGTGCGTTTTTTTGCGCTGGCCACAGCAGTAACAACTCTGACGCTCGTAGGAATTCTATGAGCGTTAAGAGTTGTTACCGCCGACGCTCATAGGAATTCTATGAGCTTTAGAGTTGTTACCGCTGCGGCCAGTGCTAAAAACTGCGCTACGGTTTTGTAAAAGGAGGGGGGGGGGGGTAAATGATCACTGCTTGACGATACCAGGCCTAAAGAATCCACCTAACAATGCTGATCCATCCTCATGGAATCATCTTCCAGTACTTCTTCATTCTGAACCATTCTATAAAAAGTTTAGAACGCTACTGAAGACCCATTCATACACTGCCCAGACCCGATTCTCAGATTGGGCAGTAAAGAAAATTTTAAATAAATCATAAAACCTTACCCTCAGTCACACATGCAGAATATGGATAGTCTACAGCTATTACTCATGATGTTCAAACGGCATGTCGGGAATGTTGGATAACTTACTGTATTTGTACCTGTAACCAAGACGAAGAAGTTGCAAAGAGTCCAAAATTCAGCTGCACGTTATTCCTGAAAGGATCGTATTTCCCCTCCCCCCCTCTCCCACTGGCAACCAATTGCGTCTAGAGTGAAATTTAAGGCTTTGATAATGGCCTTTGAGTGTCAGCAAGGCAGTTGACTGAAGAATTATGTTCCACATGGTATTCTTTGTACATCAAGCTAAGATCTTCTATATCTCCCCTCACAGACATCTATAATTAGTATCAGCCGCTCCACTGCCGTGGAACAAGTTTCCCAGAGAACCGCAGCAAGCAGAAACTATGTCATCCTTTAGGAGGTACTTAAAAAGATGGTTATTTTAGGTTGGACCACAATTCATTCACTCATTCGTTCGGATTTATTTAGTATGGCAGGTATAACCCGGATACAGACAAACAATTGCAACACTAAAATATGCAAAGAACAATGCACATTATATTGCACGATAGGCCTACTTAATATCAACATGATACATCTTAAAACCTCTTAATATTCAGCTACGGAGACAAGCAGAGGAAGAACACAGACAGATAAGATAGATTAGTTTTGTTTTCAGCTACTGGTTGGAGCCTGGCTTTAGGTACTTCCTGCATTTATCAAATTTGTGTAAACAGTTATGCTTTTGTGCGAGAGAAGATATTCAATAAAGTTGCAAGAAATTAAAATTTTTAATTACCCGTATTTGCCGGCGTATAAGACGACTGGGCGTATAAAACGACCCCCCAACTTTTACAGTTAAAATATAGAGTTTGTTATATACTCGCCGTATAAGACTACCCCTTCTTCCGCACACCTTCTCTACCGCCCCGGGTGCAGCACAGCCGGCCAGGTCCCCTTACTTTTGTGGCACTTCCCCGACCGACCGACAACAGCCCCGGTCCGACAAACCTCCCTGCCCTTAACCGCAAATCTAAATTACCTTCTTACAGCTGCTGTAAGAAGGTAATTTAGATTCGCGGCTACAGGGCAGGGAGGATTGTCGGACCCGGGCTGTTATCGGTCGGTCGGGGAAGTGCCACAAAAGTAAGGGAACCTGGCCGGCTGTGCTGCAACCGGGGCGGGGCGGGGCGCTCCTCTCCCTTGGTAGCCACTCGAACCGCGAGGCTACTCTCCTTCTCCTTATCTGCCCTGCCTGCAGCACAGAGCCGAATGGAAGTCTTCCCGACGTCAGCGCTGACGTCGGAGGGAGGGAGGGCTTTGTTTAAGCTTTGTTTAAGCCCTCCCTCCCCTCCGACGTCAGCGCTGACGTCGGGAAGACTTCCGTTCGGCTCTGTGCTGCAAGCAGAGAAGGTAGGGAGAAGAAGAGCCGCGTACATCCAGAAGACTGAGTACATCCAGCCCCGCGACCCTCGGAGGCGTCCCCATGGGATCCCCGCGACCCTAGGGGGCGTCCCCACGGGATCCCCGCGACCCTAGGGGTGTCCCCGTGCAGCTCTCTAATGTAAAGTAAGGGCATGTAAACAGTACCCGGCGTATAAGACGACCCCCGACTTTGGGGAGGATTTTAAGGTACTGAAAAGTCGTCTTATACGCCGGCAAATACGGTATTTCAGATGATATTGTTGCAATATTTCCAAAACCAGGATTTGAGCGACTACCTCTTGAATTTAGGGGTATTTAATTATATTGGCTTTGTCAATTTTATCTAAATTGGTTTTTTTTTATTTTATTTTTAATTCTATGTAACATTATTTGAGTTATTGGTCGATACAACTGATCATTCCTTTCAAGGTAGTGAATCATATTTGGTTGTCAGGCAACAATTTATTTAATTTTTAATCCATCTTGAGTTAATTGGGAAAAAGAGAGCAGAAATTCAATGAAATACATAAGCAGGCATACTGACAACAGTTACTAAGTCTGTATGAACACAGCAATATGACAAACATGCACAGAGTTGCAATGCTTCCAGAGCCTTATATGGATGACACCCCATGTAATACCATGAAACTACCACTAGGGGGCTGAGGTGCCCTTTTGGATGATGCCATCAGGGACCCCTAAACTACCACTGCAAACCTCCAGATAAGTCCCAGGGAGTCAGGACTGGGGAAGATCAGGGCCTTTGTGTCAGGACAGGGTTGTTGTGTCGAGAGTTGCAGGGGTTCGGTATTGTGATTGGGGGGTCTGAGATGGATGGAGTTATGAACGGGGAAATTGCATCAGGGAAGAAATGTGGGAGTATTTATTTATTTTCAATGAACATAAGAACGGCCATACTGGGACAGACCAAAGGTCTATCAAGCCCAGTATCCTGTTTCTAACAGTGGCCAACTCAGGTCCCAGGTACCTAGCTAGATCCTGAGTAGTAAAACAGATTTTATGCTGCTTATCCTAGGAATAAGCAGTGGATTTTCCCAATCTCAATATAGACACCTCTTTTAGGAAATTATTCAAGCCTATTTTAAGCCCTGCTAAGCTAACTGATTTCATCACCTTCTCTGGCAACAAATTCCAGAGTTTAATTACACGTTGTGTGAAAAAAATATTTAAATCTACTACTTAGTAGCTTCATCACATGCCCCCTAGTCTTAGTATTTTTGGAAAGAGTGCACAAGTGATTCACATCTTAACACGGAAATATATGCACTGCCTGAAAGCACAGGAGCACACACGCAATAATGCCCTGCGGTTAAGTATCTGCCCAGCGCATTAAATGCAGGGTAGATGCTGGACAAGCCCCCCTGCATTCAACACACAAGCCTCGCACGTTAAAGCAAAAAAACTAATGTGCAATAAATGCAAATCTTTGCCAAACGTTAGTAAAAGAACCTCAGCGTTAGAGAACACAATTTGTCTCCTATTGGAAAGCTAGAGCAAGCAAGATTTGCAACAACAGCCGAAGCCTCAGTTACGCATGCGGAATTATAAACCGACCCTCAGCAAATACAGATCCCAAATTAGAATCAAAGACACAGACAAAAACTGAAATGAACCCCCCCCCCCCCCCCCCCCGAAAGCCAGACTTTATGAACACTGCAGTACTGGGAAAAGATATCAGAAGTGTGCAGAATGCAATGGTAGAAGGGATGCCCATTTCCCTAAAGCTGGCACATTCCAATCGAAGAATGTAATACATTTTATTTTTTGCTACCTTTGATGTCTGGCCATTTTCTTCTTCTAATTAGGCTGGTTCATCTCTTTTTTTTCTCACATTCCTGGTATCAATCTTCTGAGTTCTTTTCCCCGTCATCTTTTTTTTCCACACATCTCTCTTCTCTACCCAGTTAGATCTCATCCCTTATTCTCGCCTTCCCTTCCCTTCCAATCCTGTCTTCTACTCGCATCCCCTCTCCGACCCTCCCCTTGCCCTGTGTCTTTCTCCTGTTCCAATTTTCTATCCCGGATTCTCAAAATGCACCGTGCCTTTAACGATGGTCGTTAAACCAGTCTCTAGTCCCCATTTTCATTCTCTGTATCCCTCCCTTCCCAAGAAACTCTTTTATCTTCCATATTTTCCTCTTGCATTCCCTCACCAGCCTTAGCACTTTCCCTATCACTCAACTCCACCTGGCATCTATATTAATGTATCAAAATTTAGCTAGCTTTTATTGTTATGATCACAGGAACGCTGGTGGGCAAAAAAAAACTTTTACACTGTAGCAACAGGCTAAGCAAGATCTTCCATTTCTGAATATCACCTGGTGTACTGAAGTTTCAGCTACTGCTTAGCAGCAAAGGGTCCCTTTAGGGAGTACTCTTCAGAAAGGGCCACAAAGAATCATCCAATTTAAGCATTTGGGGGGGGGGGCGATAACCCCACACACATACTCCCCCCCCAAAAAAAAAACAAAAAAAACAAAAACAATTTAATGCCTTTAGGGTATGATGCCTCCCCACCAAAAAAAAACAATTAAATGCCTTTGGGAGTATGATGCCTCCCCAAATTTCTGCATTTGGGAGATGGATTCCCCCCATAAAAAATTATACCCTCCCTCTCTCCTGTTTGCGATCCGACACCTCTGTGGTGGCTGGCGGGGACTCCAGGTCCTGAGGAATAGAAGCTGCCGCCAGAACTGCTGCGTCACCGTGCCTGCCCTCGGCTGCCAGAGAAGGTTATCATGCCGCTGTACCGGGCCATGGTGTGCCCTCACCTGGAGTACTGCGTCCAGCAGTGGTCGCTGTACATGAAGAAGGACAGGGTACTACTCGAAAGGGTCCAGAGAAGAGCAACTAAAATGGTTAAGGGGCTGGAGGAGTTGCCGTACAGCGAGAGATTAGAGAAGTTGGGCCTCTTCTCCCTTAAAAAGGAGACTGAGAGGGGACACGATCAAAACATTCAAAATATTAAAGGGAATAGACTTAGTAGATAGAGACAGATTGTTCACCCTCTCCAAGGTGGAGAGAACGAGAGGACACTCTGAAGCTAAAAGGGGATAGATTCCGTCCAAATGTAAGAAAGATCTTCTTCACCCAGAGAGTGGTAGAAACCTGGAACGCTCTTCCGGAGGCTGTTATAGGGGAAAACACTCTCCAGGGATTCAAGACAAAGTTGGACAAGTTCCTGCTAAACTGGAACGTACGCAGGTGAGGCTGGACTCATTTAGAACACTGGTCTTTGGCCTGGGGGCCGCCGCATGAGCGGACTGCTGGGCACGATGGACCACTGGTCTGACCCAAGAGTAGCAATTCTTATGTTGCGTCAGCTGCCCTCTGTAGGTACCAGGAAGCCCAGCCTTCCTGTAATGGGATAATTCACTGTGGCCGTTTCACCGCAGCCGCCCTGAAACGTCCCGCGATGAAACAGCCATGATGAATCATCCCATTCCGTTCAGAAAGCTGGTACTGAAACCTACATGCGATAACTATGGCCTACCAACAGCACCACCCACTTAGCTGGTATGCAATGGAAGGTTTCTACTACACCTCTGACCTGTGCTGGTGGTCTAATCTGAATGGACATTTCATTTCCCATCTCTTAGATAACCAATTCCTGGCTCTCCCAGACTGCTACCAGGCATCTTATCCTTCATATGAAGTGCCACTCGCTCCCCTATCTTTCGGAATACAGCCACTTCCCCAGGAAGCCATGTTGACTGAAGCTTTCAAAAATCACTCCAAACAGAGTATACAAATCTCTTCTCAGGAATGTTGCATAAAAAAAATAAATACAATCCATAACAACATTAAAGTTCATCTGAATTCCTTAAAAGAAAAATCATTAGCAGTGTCAGAGAGGTGAAACATTTAGAAGACGAGTTTTAAAAAGGCTAAAAAAATAAAAATAAAAAAATACCACGAACCACCGATTGTTTTCCTCTCTCGCTGGCTTACGATAGCTCCTAAGGGATGATGGGCATAGAAAGTACCTGAAAGATCCCGTCTCCATAGCAGCTGTCTTATTCAAAGTATCAGGTGACCGAGTACAAAAAGACAACCTTTGAAAAACTTTTCTCAAGTAGAAGTAGTTTATACAACGAAAGCAAGACTAGAGAGCAGAGTTACTCACGTCCATCGTTCCTCTGGCTTCAGCGGGCAAAGTACTGCAGAATGGGGCTGGATAGTTAATCCTGCAAACAGCAGGCTTAGTAAATTCCTGTGTTATCGCTGGTGGCCAGGGAAGGGGGAAGGGAAAAATGTCTGGAGGAATTTCAGTGAACTGGAAGGGAAGCACTGATTTACCAAAAATGATTAGCTGCTGAATTACTTTTAGGAAACACACAAGCCAAGCAAACAACATCCACAGCGTAACCCCATCCTTCTTCGAACGTGCCCTACGAGGGATAGCCAGACACGAAAAGACGTTTTTAAGATGTACAGTGCTCAAAATAAGTTAGTTAACTCGCTATTAGATCAACACATTAATAGTAAGGCAAGCATATAGGTATTTTCACGGTTCCTCAGCCCAGTCCTCGGGACAACATACCCAGCCAGCAAGGTTCTCAACATTTCCACAAAGAATATGCACGAGAGAAATTTGCATGCAGTATCTATTTATTTATTTAGATTTTAATCCCGTCCTCCCAATAGCTCAGAACGGTTTACAAATGAACATACACAGTGGGGAGTAACTAGACATATAAGTAGTACAACAGGTTTAGGGATTGGATTTATCGTTTTTGGAGAGAATTAAATACAGGGAGAGTATGCAGAAAGAGAGAAGGGGGAAATACAGTAGTTTAGTTTAAGGAAAGTTATAAGCGTTTAGGTACAATTTGTTAGTGGATAGAGTAAGAGAGGGTCATACTGGAATTTCGGGAAGGTGATAGGAGAGTGGAGGGTGGGGCCTAAGGGGGGGAGAAGACAGAGGAGATCTTTAGTTGAAGAGGAGGGTCTTTACCGATTTACGGAATGTTAATAATGAGTTCTGTTGTCTAAGTTGGGGGGGAAGTTGGTTCCAGAGGTGTGGAATGAAGTGGCTGTAGGATCGTTTGTGGGCAGTTTCTGTGAGCAGGGATCTTCCGGGGGGGTGCATAGGCGTATCTCTGACTTTGAGCGGAGGGTGCGAGTGGGGTTGTAGATGGGAAGCTTGGATTTTATGTAGGAGGGGGTGGTGGAGTAGATTCTCTTGTGAGCAATTGCCAGGGCTTTGAAAGTACAGCGTTTGCTAATTGGGAGCCAGTGTTCAGCATGGAGTGCCGGGGAGATGGAATCGTGGTAGTTGAAGTTGTGTAGGAGGCGGATGGCTGCATTTTGGACCCATATCTCCACAGTACGCAAATCTCTCTCATGCATATTCATGGTGGGCATTCTGAAAACATTTATTTATTCAAAAATAATGTCTATCCCACTCAATTTCACATCATAAGCTACAACGAATGATTTCTATAGTGCTACCAAACACACATAGCGCTGTACAGAGTCACAAAGAAGACAGTCCCTGTTCAAAAGAGCTTACAATCTAAATAGCCAAGACAGACAAACAGGATGTCATGGCTACAGTTAAGGGGAATGGTTAATCTGCTGGCTGGGATGGAGGGCAGAGGGGAGTATAGGACAATCAAGCCATCGTGACATCACTGATAAAGTTGGCTCTTATTGGTGGAAGAGCCATTATGACATCACAGTCTCAGCTCTGCTTCCCAAAGACTGAAACTCTTCACACTATCACCACTACTATTATGAATTATTTTTATTGTGCTTCCAGACATACGCAGCCCTGTACAGAGTCACAAAGAAGAAGGTCCCTGTTCAAAAGAGCTTACAATCTAAATAGCCAAGACAGACAAACAGCATGTCATGGCTAGTTAAGGGGAATGGTTAATCTGCTGGCTGGGTTGGAGGGCAGAGGGGAGTATAGGACAATCAAGCCATCGTGACATCACTGATAAAGTTGGCTCTTATTGGTGGAAGAGCCATTATGACATCAGTGTCTCAGCTCTGCTTCCCAAAGACTGAAACTCTTCACACTATCACCACTACTACTATGAATTATTTTTATAGTGTTTCCAGACGTCCGCAGCCCTGTACAGAGTCACAAAGAAGACAGTCCCTGCTCAAAAGAGCTTACAATCTAAACAGCTGAGACAAAAAGAATGTCATGGATACAGTTAAGGGGAACGGTTAATCTGCTGGCTGGGTTGGAGGGTAAAGAGAGTAAGGGGGGGGGAGCGGCTGTATGAGATTTGAATATAAACCGAGATCCCCATTTTGTTGGCTCCAAAATCTCAATTTACACTTCTCCCTCCATATCTGCGGATTCACTTATTCGTGATTTTTCAGAAGCTGACTCTGCCCCTCTCCCCAAATTACATCATCATTAAAGTTCTTTTTCCTTTTACTGTACCGATAAAAAAATGCATCGCTTACCATTCACTCTGAAAATCGCTGCTACCATGCTTTCTCCCACAAATTTGCCGCTTCCCTGCTTCCCAGTGTGCTTTGAGAAAAACACTGCTTCCCAGCATCCATAGAGAGAAAGGCTTCTTCCCAGCATGCCTGCCCAGAAATCGCTGTAGAAAAGTTATTCACGGTTCCAATAATAAAAATGGAAGGCTTTTTCTAAAAACCGCAAACAACATTTAAAAAGTTATTCGCATTTTTTCCGTATTCGCGCCTATGGTCCGCCCACATCCCCTGCGAATAAGGAGGGAAAGCATATAGTGTATATGGTATATTGTATATTTCCAGTAATCAGTTACCAAATGGCTGCATTCTTTCATGAATACAAACTCCCTCTGCCATCAACAACCACGACAAAGCACAGACCCATTTGCATGACCACTTTTTTAGCCGTCATCCGCCCATGAAGGACTAAATTCAGTAAACAGCACCCAAATTCAAGCGCCAAGTGATATTCTTAAAAAAAAAAAAAAAAAAAAAAAACCAGCGCCCAGCTTGATACAATAGCACGGAGGGCTGGAATCCACGCCCAAATTTCGGGCACGAGGATTTGCACCAACTGAAACGTGGTGTAAATCCTCGCACATAAACTAGGTGCAGAACCCCCGCATTCTATAATACTGCGCACATCTTTAGCGAATACCCCTGACCCACCTACGCTCCTCCTGTGGCAAAGCTCCCTTTTGACTTGCCACCTAAAAAATCTGCACGTGCTAATTTATATAACAGCGCCTAGCAAGATGCGCACAAATCCAAATTGTTTCCAATTAACACCCAATTACGTGATAATTAGCTCATTACAATTAAATTGCATGCAAACTGGGCGTATATCCAAACTTGTGCATGCAATTTTGGACACCATTTATAGAATTGGGGCAATTTTACAACAGGGCATCTCCATTTGCATTGCAGTTAGGGTGATCTTTTCGATCTCTAAGAATAGCCTTACTGGGTGAGACCAATGGTCGTTCAAGCCCAGTAGCCCATTCTCACTGTGGCCAATCCAGGTCACTAGTACCTGGCCAAAACCCAAGAAGTAGCAATATTCCATGCTACCGATCCAGGGCAAGCAGTGGTTTTGTCCATGTCTCTCTCAATAACAGACTATGGACTTTTCCTCCAGGAACTTATCCAAACTTTTCTTAAAAACCAGCTATGCTATCCGCTTTTCCTCAAGGAACTTGTTCAAACCTTTTTTAAAACCAGCTACGTTATCCGCTTTTCCTCCAGGAACTTGTTCAAACCTTTTTTAAAACCAGCTACGCTATCCGCTTTTCCTCCAGGAACTTGTTCAAACCTTTTTTTAAACCAGCTACGCTATCCGCTCTTACCACATCCTCTGGCAATGCGTTCCAGAGCCTAACTATTCTCCGAGTGAAAAAAAAAAAAATTCCTCCTTTTGGTTTTAAAACTATTTCCCTGTAACTTCATCGAGTGTCCCCTAGTCTTTGTAATTTTTGAAGGAGTGAAAAATCGATCCACTTGTACCCCTTCCACTCAACTCAGGATTTTGTAGACTTCAATCCTATCTCCCCTCAACCATCTCTTTTCCAAGCTGAAGAGCCCTAACCTTTTTAGTCTTTCCTCATACGAGAGGAGTTCCATCCCCTTTACCATCTTGGTCGCTCTTCTTTGAACCTTTCCTAGTGCCACCTTTGCAACTGATCCTTTTAGCTTCTTTTTAACCATTTTCCTCATTTTATCATAATCACCCTTTTGAAAATGAAACGTCCCTACAGTAGATTTTTTTTTCAACATTACTCCTGGTAGCAGCTCAAATTTGATCACGTTATGATCACTGTTTCCCAGCGGACCCAACACAGTTAACTCCTGTACTAACCTTACAGATGTGAGAAAAAAAAATCCCTCTCCTATTCAATTGGCCTTCTCTGTCATTTCTAAGTTGTTTTTTCTCCATAGACAAAGACTAGGAGAAAAAAAACATTGTAAATGAGACCTTAAGAGTGTATTTACATTATTAACTCAGAGATTTTCAGTGCTGTCCTTGTGTATGTTAGTTGTAACCCACATAGATTTTGGAATATGCAAGATATACATGTTTTTAAATGTCTTAAATACCTGCAGCCTGATTTTCAGAATCTCAAAAATGAATATACAAGAGAGAAATTTACAAACAATGGTGGCAGTGTGGGGAAACTAGATCGTATTTAATCGTGGATACTCTGGAAAAAAACTTTATTAGCTGGGAGTATTTGAGGAGGCCCGCTCTTACCATCGGTAGCTAAGCAAGGTCGGGCCAGGCTAGTACCTGGATGTGAGACCGCCTGGGCATACCAGGTGCTTTAGGCTGAGGTGCCCCATGTTGGGCAGCAGTGACATAATAATAATAATAATAATTTATTTCTTATATACCGCTATACCGTGAAGTTCGAAGCGGTTTACAATAAAGATACATTTAGTCAGTACATGGGATACAAGTGGATTACAGTAAAGATATATTTTGTCAGTACATGGGATGCAAGTGGATTACAATACAAGTGGTTTACTATCAAGGTGCATTTTGTCAGTGTAAGGGAAACAGGTGGGTTACCATAAAGATACATTTAGTCAGTACATGGGTTACAATAAAGATACATTTTGTCAGTACATGGGGTGCAGGTGGGTTACAATAAAGATGAGATTCAAGGTGGAAAGTATAATTAGTTTCGGGCTTGGAATTAGGGGGCGAGGTGGAAGGGTCATGGCGAGGAAGAGTTGGGTATGGGAATTTAGAATTTCTTAAACAGTCGAGTTTTCAGGGATTTTCTAAAGTCTGCGTATGTAGTGGCCTCAAGTATGGGCTTTCCAAGCCATGTGTTCAGCCTGGCTGCCTGGAATGATAACATTCTATCTAGAAACTTTTTGTATTGGTAAGATTTCAAGGAGGGGTAATTAAATAGGTTTGTTCTGCGAGTGCTCTTGTTGGACTCGTTGGGGGGGGGAACTGGGAGATTAGGTAAGCTGGAAGAATCCCAAAGACAGCTTTGTAACAAATACAAGCAAATTTGAAGAGGACTCTGGATTCTACGGGTAACCAGTGGAGTTTCTGATAATAAGGGGAAATGTGTTCCCATTTTTTTAAACCGTGGATTAGTCGGATCACAATGTTCTGAATTAATCTCAGCTTGTTGAGGTTCTTTTTATAAGCTCCTAGGTATATGATGTTACAGTAATCTAGCCACACACTGCACGGGAGAAGGCAATGTCAAACCCCTCCTGTACTCTGCTGTGAAATACCATAGGGTGGATTCCTCACTGTGCAGGTTGCCGTGGGTCGGTGGCATGATCCATCCATCATTCCAAGAACTGGACTGAGAATCGCAGAACTAAAGGCCCCATCTACAATGCTGCGGTAGCAATTCCCGTGTGGCAAGCGAGATGCGGCCCATTCAATTCCTATAGGCTGCGCCAGAACCCGCTACCGCGGCCCTAAGTCACTGGTCCTCAAATCCCAATAAAATAAATAAAAACTTAATTCACCGATTGAGAGAAACAGCATATCTTATTAAGAAACAGAAATATCAAGTTCTGTCTTATCAAACAGCACAGTTACTTACCGTAACAGGTGTTATCCAGGGACAGCAGGCATATATTCTCACATGTGGGTGACGTCATCTACGGAGCCCCGATGCGGAAGCATTTTCAAGCAAACTTGATTGAAGATTTAAGTTTGCTCTGCTGCTCCACGCATGCGTGCCTTCCTGCTCCACTAGGGGGTGCATCCCCTCGTGGTCTCCAGTTCACTTAACTAGCCAAGAAGCCAACCTCGGGGAGGTGGGTGGGTTGTGAGAATATATGCCTGCTGTCCCTGGATAACACCTGTTACGGTAAGTAACTGTGCTTTATCCCAGGACAAGCAGGCATGATATTCTCACATGTGGGTGACCTCCAAGCTTACTGCAGAGGGATGGAGGGAAGTTGGCAATTTAAGCAAATAGATTTCGCAACACCGATTGGCCGAATCGGCCATCGCTTCTGGACAGGGAGTCCAGACAATAGTGGGAGGTGAAGGTATGAACCGAAGACCATGTGGCAGCCTTGCAGATTTCCTCAATAGGTGTTGACCTGAGGAAGGCTACGGAGGCTGCCATCGCTCGGACTTTGTGTCCCGTTACTCGACCATTCAGCGCGAGACCAGCCTGAGCGTAGCAAAAGGAGATGCAATCGGCCAACCAGTTGGACAAGGTGCGTTTGGAAACTGGGTGACCTAACCGGTTTGGGTCGAAGGACAAAAACAGTTGTGGGACTTTCCGGTGTGGCTGAGTGCGTTGGAGGTAAAAGGCCAACGCTCTTTTGCAGTCAAGAGTGTGGAGCGCCACTTCTCCGGGGTGAGAGTGGGGCTTGGGGAAAAACACAGGTAAGACAATGGACTGATTTAGATGGAAATCAGACACTACTTTAGGTAGGAACTTTGGATGGGTGCGGAGTACCACCTTGTCGTGATGGAATACCGTGAAGGGTGGGTCCGCTACCAGGGCTTGTAGCTCACTAACCCGCCGTGCGGACGTGAGTGCAAGTAGGAAAATTACCTTCCAAGTGAGGAATTTTGGATGGCATTTGTCTAGGGGCTCAAATGGAGGTTTCATTAGTTGAGCCAGAACCACGTTAAGGTCCCAAACCACCGGGGGAGGTTTGAGAGGGGGGTGGACGTTCAGCAGGCCCTTCATGAAGCGAGTGACTAAGGGATGGAGCGAGAGGGCTTTCCCTTCCAGGGGCTGATGAAAGGCCGCAATCGCACTGAGGTGTACTCGAATGGAGTTGGTCTTTAGGCCGGAATGAGATAGTTGAAGTAGATAGTCAAGGACCAGGGGGACGGGGACCGACACCGGGTCCTGGCTGTGGGAGGAGCACCAGGTTGAGAATCTGGTCCACTTTTGGGAGTAGCAGGTTCTCGTCGAGGTTTTTCTAGAGGCCTCCAATATCTCCTTGACTGATTGAGACACGGGGAGAGCAGTCAGGGGGAGAGAAACCAAGCATTCAGATGAAGAGATTGAAGATTGGGATGTAACAGTGAACCCTGACCCTGTGACAGTAGAGAGGGAAACAGAGGCAGAGGCAGTGGATCTCTGACACTGAGTCGAAGTAGAAGGGAAAACCACGGCTGGCGTGGCCAGCGAGGGGCAATCAGGATCAGGGTGGCTTGTACCGTTTTCAGGTGGATAAGCGTCCGCAGTATCAGAGGGAACGGCGGGAACGCGTACAGGAACCTTCCCTCCCAATCGAGGAGGAAGGCGTCGGCCTCGAGCCGGTCCGGGGAGTATATCCGGGAGCAGAAGAGAGGCAGCTTGTGGTTGTGAGGGGACGCGAACAGGTCTATTTGAGGCGTCCCCCACCGTTCGAACACTCCTCGTAGGGCCTGAGAGTGTAGTGACCACTCGTGTGGCTGGAGGAGGCGGCTGAGTCTGTCCGCCAGGCAGTTTTGTTCTCCTTGTATGTACACCGCCCGAAGGAAGGTGTTGTTGGAGATTGCCCATTTCCAGAGGCGCAGAGCTTCCCGGCAAAGGGGCCAAGATCCTGTGCCCCCTTGTTTGTTTACGTAGTACATCGCTACTTGATTGTCGGTTCGGATGAGAACCACTCGGTCGCGGAGCAGATGTTGGAAGGCTACTGCTGCGAGGTAGATGGCCCGAAGTTCTAGCACGTTGATGTGGCAGCGTCGGTCTTGTGCTGACCACATTCCCTGGGTGCGCAGGCCGTCCAGATGGGCTCCCCAAGCGTACTCCGACGAGTCCGTGGTGAGTACCTTGCTGTGGGGTGGGGTGAGGAAGAGCAAACCTTTGGAAAGATTTGAAGAGTCGGCCCACCAGCGGAGCGATCGTTGCAATGAAGGAGTCACTGTCACTGAGTGGTCGATCGGGTCCCGGTCTTGACGCCATTGAGACGCCAGGGTCCATTGAGGGATTCTCAGATGGAGGCGGGCGAAGGGTGTGACATGGACGGTGGAGGCCATGTGGCCCAGGAGGATCATCATCTGTCGGGCTGATACTGAGGTCAGCCGAGAGATCCTTCGGCTCAGACTTACTAACGCCTCCAGGCGCGGAGGGGGGAGGAAGGAACGGAGGCGAACCGTGTCCAGCGTGGCCCCGATGAACTGTAGGGATTGTGAGGGGCGTAGTTGAGATTTTGGGAAGTTTATTTCGAACCCCAGACTTTGTAGATAGGTAATAGTCTGTTGGGTCGCTGAGATAGCCCCTTCTTTGGACGGGGCTTTGATTAGCCAGTCGTCCAGGTAGGGGAATACCTGGAGGCCCTGGGAGCGTAAGGTTGCTGCTACCACCACGAGGCACTTGGTGAAGACCCGAGGTGATGATGCTAGTCCGAAGGGGAGGACTCGATATTGTAGGTGCCAGTCCCCTACTTGGAAACGCAAAAACTTGCGGTGAGCGGGGTGCACTGGGACATGTGTGTACGCCTCCTTGAGATCGAGGGAGCAGAGCCAGTCGCCCTCGTCGATCAGGGGGTAGAGTGTTGGTAGTGAGAGCATCCGAAACTTTTCCCGTACCAGGAATTTGTTGAGGCGTCTCAAGTCTAGTATTGGGCGTAGGTCTCCCGTTTTTTTCGGTACCAGAAAGTAACGGGAGTAGAAGCCCTTCCCCCGTTGGTCGGGGGGGACCTTCTCCACTGCTCTCAGGCGAAGCAGGTCTCGAGCTTCGGAGAGGAGTAGAGGTAGCTGAGTCCTGTTGGGAGGGCAATTCCTTGGGGGGTTGTCCGGGGGAATGGCCCGAAAGTTGAGAGAGTACCCTGATGAGATCACGCCAAGGACCCATGCGTCCGTCGTGAGTTGTTCCCAGCGAGGGTAAAAGGCTTTGAGTCGACCTCCGATGGGAAGGTGGTCTGGGACTATGGCGGAGGGGGCCCGCCCCCTTCCGCGTGTCCCGTCAAAAGGACGGGGATGGTTTGGTGGTCGCGGGCGGTTGGGACTTGGGCATGGCCCTGTGATGGGCTTGCGGACGTCTGGGTGGGGGCCGCGAGAAAGCAGGGGTGGACTTTTGTGGGTAGCGGCGCGGAGGGGCCCTGTATGGCCTGGGCGCTGGCGGTTTGGGCTTTTGCCGGACAAGGGAGGCAAATGAGCGTTCATGTTCGGAGAGGCGTTTTGTCGCCGCCTCGATAGTGTCATCGAACAATTCCTTTCCCACGCAGGGGAGGTTTGCTAACCGGTCCTGTAAGTTGGGGTCCATGTCGACCAGGCGCAGCCAAGCTAGTCGGCGCATGGCGATAGCGAAGGCGGCTTCTCTGGAGGAGAGTTCGAAGCCATCGTAGGCCGCGTGGAATAGATGAAGGCGCAGGTTGGAGAGGGACTCTAAAAGCAGGCCGAACGTTTCCTGTCGGGGGGCCGGTAGGTCAGTCTCAAAGGCTCTCAATAGTCCAATGAGGTGTTTGAGGTATGATGTGAAGGTGAAAGTGTAGCTTTGCACCCTAGAGGCCATCATTGCGTTTTGGTATAGTCTCCTGCCGAACTTGTCCAGGGTTCGGCCTTCCCGGCCTGGGGGTACCGCTGCTGAGACACGGGACGGGTGAGCCTTTTTCAAGGAGGATTCCACCAGCAGCGATTGGTGGGAGAGCTGTGGTTGCTCGAATCCCGGATAAGGTACTGTGCGGTACTTGGCCTCCATTTTGGAGGGTACGGCCGTGACCATGTAGGGGGTCTCCAGGTTCCTGAAGAAGGCCTGTTGGAGTACCGGGTTAGGTGGTAAGCGGAGGGACTCTCTGGGCAGTGATGGCATGTCCAGCTCCGCCAGGTACTCCTTAGAGTATCTGGAGTCGGACTGGAGATCTAAGTCCAATGCTTGGCCCATGTCTTGGACAAAGCGAGTGAAGGATGGGCGAGATGTCCCCGGAGCCCCGTGCGGGGTCAGGGAACGAGACCTTCGCCGGGTGGAGAAGGATAAGGAGGCTTCCCTCGAGTATCGAGGTTCATGCTCTGATCCATGCTCCGAGGTTGGGGAAGCACTGTGAGAGTGTTCCGGGGTTGTCGATCTTCGGCGTCTCGAGGAGCCCCTCGGGGACGATGCCGGGGTTAAGGGTACCGATCGATGTCGGGTTGGTGACCTCGATCCGGACTCCCTCGGAGAATGCGTCCGAGGGGGAGTTCGGAGGATACGCGGGTTGGAGAGTGATAACTCAGCCACCCTTAGTGGTCCTGTACGAGGTGTGGGGGAACGGCCTCGTAGGGTTGGTGAACCTCGGGCCTTCTTGGAGGTACGGCGGTTCGAGGTTTCTGTCGTTCTAGCCCGACGTTTTGCCCCTCGGCGGTCCGCAGAGGGGGAATGTCTCGGGCGTCTCGGCGAGGAGTCCGAGGAGGATGGGATGCGGCGAGGATTGCGCACCTTTCCTCGAGGTTGTTCGGTGCGAGGCTCAGGTTGGTCTGGCGCATTCGAGGTCGAGGCCGATTGAAACTGGGCTATTGCAGCGGACAGCTCCGACGTGATCATCGCTCGGAGTAGGTCCTGGAAGACGGGCACGGACAGCATCGAAGGCATGTCCCCTGCCTCTGTGCGCTCCACCGGGGGCGACCTCGTATCAGAGTATTCCCGTGTGGTGGAGGCACGGCCCGAAGGCTTGGAGGGCTTAGGCGGGGCTGTAAGCATGGGGCTTCCGCCATGCGTCGCCGTTGTCCCCGAGGCTGGCTTCTTCGCTGTTACAGAACCTGAAGAGGGAAGAGGGGACTTACCCGGAGCCGAGGCTTTCTGTTGTCCCGAGGACTTCGGGGTCGAGTCTCGAGGCGATGCCGAGGTTTCCGGGGCCGAGGTCAAGGCCGGGGCCGAGGCCAGGGCCGACCTCGAGGCCGAAGTGGGGGGTTGGTCCGGGGTGAAAAGATCCGCCATGCGGGCTTTTCTTCGGCGGAAGGCCCGGTTTTGGAAAATAGCGCACTGGGGGCAGGAGTCGGTTGGATGAGTCGCCCCCAGACAAAGGATGCACCGGCGATGCGGGTCTGTGAGAGAAAGAAGCCGCTCGCACCGGGTGCACTTTTTAAAGCCGGTCAAAGGCCGGGACATTAAATCGAAAGTAGCCGCGGCTTGATTAGCCACGCGGCCACGGGGACCCGGAAGCCTCCGGGTCGTTGAAAACGAAGCAGGAATCAAGTAAAAAGGTAAGGAATTCGCGCACAGCGACTTAATCGTGAAAAAACAAGAAAAAATCGCGGTGCTAGAAGGCAGTTGGGGCAGAGCCTGAAAAACACGTCTTCTAGGCTCGCGGAAAATTTTGAACTGGAGACCACGAGGGGATGCACCCCCTAGTGGAGCAGGAAGGCACGCATGCGTGGAGCAGCAGAGCAAACTTAAATCTTCAATCAAGTTTGCTTGAAAATGCTTCCGCATCGGGGCTCCATAGATGACGTCACCCACATGTGAGAATATCATGCCTGCTTGTCCTGGGATAATAGTTTCATCAAAAGTTGGGAAAAAAAAAAAAAAAAATACCAGTCAAAATTTAAAAGTAAAACTTTAGAATTTTATGGCGTTCTCTCAGGTAATGTGCATTTCAGAAACTGGATTTCTAGGCATAAACCATTTTCTCTATCCAAGCGCAACGCAAGATCGGGTTTGTTTTTTTTTTTTTTGGGGGGGGGGGGTTTATTGCAGAACCAACCCTCCGGAACAATCTTCCCCTGGAGTTAAACGTGCTCACTTAGAAAGAAATTGAAAACTTACTTGTTTGAGCAAGCTTTCTGGATGATGGTCTTAAAGCCTTTTAATTGATTTTTTTTTAATTAATGATGCGCAATATTTGCTTGTATCGCATTCTAAATTTTACGTAACCAGCTTAGACCCTGCAGATAATGCCGGACAGAAATTTCTTAAATACATTTCTTAAATATACTACTGCATGCTTATGGCATGTTAAAGAACGCAAGAAAACGGTTAAGTGTTGAATTTAAACAGTAAAACTGTCTCATAAGTCAAAAAAAAACCTTTCAAGGCTCTTATTCTGACCACAGCTGCGGTTCAAACACCATTCAGAAAGCAAGATGACGTCTTTTCCCAGCTTAGACACACCTCCGGCTTTCCTTTATCCTATAGCCGGTCCTCGAGATCTACTGGCAGGCCAGGTTTTCTGGATATCCACAATGAATATGCATGAGAGAGATTTGCCTGCACTGCCTTCTTGGTATGCAAATCTCTCTCATTCATGTTTATTGTGGATATCCAGAAAACCTGGCCTGCCAGTAGATCTCGAGGACCGGACTTGGGCAGCCCTGTCCTATAGTATACCAAGCAATCTGTTTCATACAGAGGAATTCCTGTGCCTGGGGGACATGAGCAAATGTGCTTTCAGGTACATTTTTAGTAGGGTAGTATTTGTTGTGTGGGAGGGTGTCTACCGCTGCAGGCACTGTTTTCATGTAAGGGCATGAGATCTTAGGTAGAGATTGACACCGGGATGGGTACCTGCGGTTAACCACAGGGCGGGAATAGGGGCAGAGCCCACAGGAATGGGGCGAGGTTGTGGACAGGGGTAAACTTTGTCCCCGTATTATTCTCCAAAAACTTGACACTGGTATCAATATGTAAAAACTTAACACATCTTAGACAACTGGCAACTGAATTCAGCGATTAAAAAAAACTGCAGAAGCCGCTTTTGGATTTAAATAAAACTACTTTTACATGACATCAACAGTGTCTTGTCTGCCTTTGATGTGGCAACAAGAGTCTTGTCTGTATATTATGGATATTGGTATTAGATCCCCAGGATGTGTTGAGTTAGGATAAAAACGTGTAACAGAAAAAAAAAACTTGTACTGCAACTACAGCTAATTGTAAGCTGTTAACTGTATTTTGTGTATGTTGACCTGTAACCCCTGTCCTGGGCTCTTTGGGAAGTAGGGGATAGGTAAATCAGACTCCTACCATCTGCAGCATCCTTCCATCATGTGCCTAGCTGTGCAAGCATCTTACTGTTACTGCAACAGATTCATCCATCCTTGCTGGCATCAAGTAACATTTCCAACATTTAATGGACACTTATTTTCCTGTTCATTCACTACATAGTTTAGGTTCTCTTTTACATAGTTTAGGTTCTCTTCTACACTCATGTCTGAAAGACAATCCAATTACGGTACCTTCCCAGAAGACGCAAAAACAGAGGGAACTGAATCTCTGGGAAGGTTGTTCCAAAAGCAGATTCAAATGGAAGGATCTATTTGCGATTTATAAACAGTTGTACAGAATATTGTCCCTCTTTATACTTTAATAAAAGGATCTAAATATAAAATCATAAGCGTTCAAGGCTTGTGCAAATGAGGGCAGAATCTGCAGGGCCAGAGCTCGTGGAGATGGAACCTGCAGGGACAGGGACACTAGTCTCAAAATATACATACACACACTTACATACAGTATCTTTTATAAAAGATGTATATAGTGTGTGTTCCCGCAGGCTCAGTCTCCATGAGCTCTGGCCCTGCAGATTCTGCCCTCATTTGCACAAGCCTTGAACGCTTATAATTTTATATTTATATCCTTTTATCATATACTGTATGTAAGTGTGCATATATATGTATAAATATATAAAAGATGTATATACTGTATGTAAGTGTGCATATACGTATATGTTCCAGCATAACTCTAAAACGCATGGACAGATTTCAACCAAACTTGGCATACATATGACTTACTATCTTGGAAAAAATACTGTGGAGGTGATAAGGGGGGTGACATTTAAAAATTATCGAAAATGACAGATATTGGTGTCTACCCCATAGTTTTTGCCCTCACTGACTCTCCCGATGCCGTTTAAGTCCAAGTTGAGCCCCGTACAGAGGGCTATTCTTGCTGCTAACAATGAAGATGTCCACGAAATAAACTATCAAAATACTTCCCGTTTCACCAGGTGTAATCACTGAATACAAGTCTATCGATACCGGAAGATTAGGATAAATAAATATCCAGGCAATGCCGGGTAATCAGCTAGCATATAGATATAGATATATAAAACACAACTTCAGAAATCCCATTTTCCATTTGGCAGCTTCTATACCAGGGTGGGCAACCTCAGTTCTTGAGGGCTGCAACCCAGTTGGGTTTTCAGGATTTCTTACCATGGAGGCGCAGTGCGTACAAATAGATCTCATGGATATTCATTGGGGAAATCTTGAAAACTCAACTGGATTGTGGCCCTCGAGGACCGAGGTTGCCCACCCCTGTTCTTTGGAGTAGCCTAATGGTTAGTGCAACGGACTTTGATCAATTCCCGCTACAGCTCCTTGTGACCATGAGCAAGTCAGTCACTTAACCCTCCGTTGCGCCAGGTACCAACTTCCCCTCCCCCCCAAAAAAATAACCCTTAAGATTGCGAGTCCAGTAGAGACACAGAAAGTACCTGTATATAGGGCCCGATTCGGGTAATGGCGCGGCCACGTATCAACCACGTGTAGGTTCCATTAGGAGAATTGTGGCTTACATCTAACATAGGCGCCGGTAATGGGGGGCTGAGTTTTGCAGGCTTATAGTTGATGAGAATCGCATCTAAAGAGGCACCTAAGGTTATTTCTGGCGTAAACCACACCTATTTTGACCTTAGGTGCCTCTTTCGACATGATTATGGCATCCTTTAGTAGGCAGCTGCAGGCGACTACATTTTTTCAATGACTTTCTAATTGGCTTTAAACAATGCTCTCAATTACCGTGCCAATTAACCCCTATTAAAACAGTTAGGCGGCTGTCGCCTAACTTACGGCGCCATTACTAAAATCCGGTCCATAATGTGTACAGCGCTGTGTACATCTCTACAGAACGATTGGTAATAATAGTATACACCAGAGCTTTTCTACCAGACCATGTACTAAAGAGGTGGCTTTATGTGTATTTCTGAAAGGCCAAAACTCAAAATCACGATCCCCGACTAGATGCAAGATTATCCCTGCAGGAACCAAGACCGCAGATTCTTAAAGAAGCAAAAAAAATGGTCCTTGAACAGCAAGAAAGTAACAGTAAATTGCTTATACAGGTTAAAAAAAAAAAAAAAGACAGGATAGTGCAGAAAAACATAGATTGCTGCAAAATTCTCCATTCGGGGTTTTCCTCCAATTATTTGGCTGTTTGTATCACAACCAACTGGAGAAGTGAAACAACCAAACTCAGGCCGAGCAGATCACCTCAGCACCACTGGTTACACTGCCAGAAAGCTTATCCAGCAAAACAATAATAAACATAGTATGATATATTATTCATCCAGACAGGGGTGGAATATATTTAGAAAACTTGGATGCCAGTCAAAATGCTAAGCAGTCAGGGGGAAAAATAAAACTCTTTCTTCGTAACTATTTTTTGTCTGTTTTTGCTTCCTTTTAACCTCTTCCTTTGTTTCTATCCACCTTCTTTCCCTCTCTCACACACACATACAAACACCCCTCCAACCTCTCCTCAGTGCAATCCAACAGCAGAGGGCAGCCCCCACCCCAAAATGACAGCAGCTGCTTTCAGGCCCTGACCACCAACAGTTTTCCCTCTGGCCTAGTTCAGCACCACAAATCCTGTCAAACAAATTTAATAGAGCAACTGTATAAGAAAGAGCACACAATTAAAATATGTTTACAGAAATGACAACCCTATGATTTCTGTTCTGAGGCCCCCTAGTGGCAGGTAACTGAAGAGGCACCTTTATAACCTCCAGCAAGGAAGGATGTTCCATTCATTGTGCAACAGCGACACCTAGTGATCAGACTGTAGCTGCACATATAGTTCCAGAAAGAGCCACAGGTCTGTGGTCTCTGATCATGAAATGGTTGCACTACAGAAAAGGAGGAAGAGGATAGAGTAGTTTCCAAAGAAAATTCATGGCACCACAACCAAAACAGAGACTATTTCTGAATAAACTGTTAGTCCAAAGGTGTGGAAGGAAACCACAAAACAAAGAAAAATGATCATTCTGTAATTATTAATATTGCATATGCAATGTTTATATAAAGAACCTTCTGACAGAAAAGTCAATAATGAATGTTCACAATTAAAATCATTTCTTTGTTGTTTGCAAGAAGGCTCAGGGGCACATCAAACAGCTCCAAATACAAACACGTGCAAACTTTGAAAAGCTTTCTTTACTTTCAAATTCAAACAGATTCCTGCCGGTAGGTGGCTTGCTTGTAATCTGTGTACCCTTCTCTATCTTTTCCAAAGGACTCTTTGTAAACATCCCCCTTCCTGGCATACCTTTCCTCTCAGGAGACAATCAGCAATGGCACCAAACCCCAGCCATAAACTAACCAGTTTTTGAGGGCCTTCTGTCAAAGGATTTCATTTTCCAGAAGGAATTTTTTTTTTTTTTAACAGACAGCCTCTTCAATCTGACAGACCATTTAACTCAGCAGTAAACCCTATGCATAAAACTACAGATCCGAGTTTCCATCCTAACAACTTTAATTGGCAAATACAGCTACTGTGTCGGTCCCATAACAAGTCCATATTTATCCTGCAATTTAAGGGGATTCTCCGATGACTAAGGATTAGGATACGACCAGAAATAATACGAAACAGTTGATTTTTGTAAACAATCCCTGCGTCACGCGACACCCTACGCCAACAGCAGAGCTTCATGAAAGACTGCACAAAGGGGATGTTATATTTCATCGCAAGAGCCCTGCAAGATTGAAGCGCTTCCTAAAACACGGAAAGGCTTAAGTTCCATAGTCGCCTGTTGTCTGGGTACGGGGCACAGGGACAGAATTACACAGTGTGACTATCCCATCGGCGGCTTGTGGATGACCTCAACCCAGAGCAGAAGATGCTTTTGCCTTTAAAAATGGGAAGTGATTCAGCTTCTAAGCATAAATGCCAAATTAAGGAGGGTGTGCTGGTGTGGCATTCTGGAGGTTAAGGTGAAATCAGGAACCCAAGGGGCAGAAACAAGAGATTAAATAATACAAACCTACAGGATAATGACAAGTGCCATGTCTGAAACATCTAAGGCCGTGGTCTTAAACTCAAACCCTTTGCAGGGCCACATTTTGGATTTGTAGGTACTTGGAGGGCCTCAGAAAAAAATAGTTAATCTCTTATTAAAGAAATGACAATTTTGCATGAGGTAAAACTCTTTATAGTTTATAAATCTTTCCTTTTCGCTAAGTCTTAATAATAATATTGTCATTTATAGCTAAAGAGACATATGATCAAGAAACGGTTTTATTTTCCTTTTGTGATTATGATAAACATACCGAGGGCCTCAAAATAGTGCCTGGCAGGTTTGAGCCCACTGCTCTAGGCTAAGGCTCTTTACACCTGCATTGTGATGTCATAGAACTTTATGGTTATGGAAACAGTAACATGATGGCAGATAAAGGCCAAATGGCCTATCCATAGCATCCACTATCTCCTCCTCTCCCTATTGGCTAAGGCTCTTAATATTTGCATATCCTCTTCCTATAGGCTAAGGCTCTTTACACCTGCATTGTGATGTCATAGAACTTTATGGTTATGGAAACAGTGACATGATGGCAGATAAAGGCCAAATGGCCTATCCATAGCATCCACTATCTCCTCCTCTCCCTATTGGCTAAGGCTCTTAACATTTGCATCTCCTCTTCCTATAGGCCAGTGGTCTCAAACTCAAACCCTTTGCAGGGCCACATTTTGGATTTGGAGGTACTTGAAGGGCCTCAGAAAAAAATAGTTAATGTCTTATTAAAGAAATGACAATTTTGCAAGAGGTAAAACTCTTTATAAATCTTTTTTTCGCTAAATCTTAATAATAATATTGTCATTTATAGCTAAAGAGACATATGATCAAGAAACTGTTTGATTTTACTTTTGTGATTATGCTAAACATACCGAGGGCCTCAAAACAGTACCTGGCAGGCTGCGTGTGGCCTCCGGGCTGCGAGTTTTTGAGACCACTGATCTAAGGGCATTTTCTTTTAAATGAAATGCAATATACAGTACATGGAATTTATTTGCGGGGTCTTAAAGGGAATAGGGGATGGAGAGAGAATCTTTGCATATCAGAACAGACCAGTAAAGAAGGGAACAGTACGGGCTGCAGCTTGAGTTGTGTGGCTTCTCCACCGTGCCCCCTGGATCCAGACATTTCAAATGCTTTTCTAGGAATGCTGCAGGCAGCAGATTCTTTGGGGTTTTGCGCTGGGAGGAGCCATGGCTTCACCTGAATGACACCCAGCAAGCAGCTGTGACGGACACTACATGCCAAGCAAGAAAAGTCTTCACAGGCTGCCTAGTAATGCCCACTCTGCTTCTTAAAAGCAGCCAGCCCTGGGAAGGGCATATGTTCCCAGCCCTCCCACCAGTTCTCACACTGCAGCCATTCATCCGACCAGAAGGGCAAATCATTCAGTTCTCTAACTGCCTTAGGAAAGAAGGCATAAAAGTCTCCATAAGTGGCTTGTAAGTAAATAGCTCTGCTGTTTGTTCACATCTGGGTCTGAGAATTCATTCCAGCAGAAAAATCCGGTGGTGCCGGATGATGCGAGACAGAGCAAGCTCTTTTTCCGGACAAGAACTAGGATTCACCACCCACACAGTTCAGGCTTGCAGGACTTGGGGTGCCAGGCCAGGGCTGAACCTGAAGTGAAACCTCACCCAAAAACAACACAGGGCTGATAACTAAGAGGAACCCCAAAACAGCCATTGTACCCACAGCCCACTCCTCTGCTCTCTATTCCCACTCCACCGAAAAGTGTCCCATCTCCACTCTAGGGGTAAGGAAACAATGAGGCAATCAGTCTGCTAGATCCAACATAGTAACATAGTAGATGACGGCAGATAAAGACCTGAATGATCCATCCAGTCTGTCCAACCTGATTCAATTTTAAAAATTTTAATTTTTTTCTTCTTAGCTATTTCTGGGTAAGAATCCAGAGCTCTACCCGGTACTGTGCTTAGGTTACAACTGCTGAAGTCTCTGTCAAAGCTCACTCCAGCCCATCTACACTCTCCCAGCCATTGAAGCCCTCCCCAGCCCATATGAAAAGTGGTTTTTAATGCTCCCAGGAGATACTGCCCGACATGGCTGCGTTTCGCCGACAAAGCTGCGTCAGAGGTATACCACTATGTTTCAGCAACCTTTTTTGAGATGTTCTTTTAAAGTTCATCGCACTCCTCCTAATTCTAGGCCAGACATGGGCAACTCCGGTCCTTGAGGGCCATAATCCAGTCGGGTTTTCAGGATTTCCCCAATGAATATGCATTGAAAGCAGTGCATGCAAATAGATCTCAGGCATATTCATTGGGGAAATCCTGAAAACCCGACTGGATTCCGGCCCTCGAGGACCGGAGTTGCCCATGTCTGCTCTAGGCTAGGGGTGGGCAACTCCGGTCCTCAAGGGCCGTAATCCAGTAGGGTTTTCAGGATTTCCCCAATGACTATGCATTGAAAGCAGTGCATGCAAATAGATCTCAGGCATATTCATTGGGGAAATCCTGAAAACCCGACTGGATTCCGGCCCTCAAGGACCGGAGTTGCCCATGTCTGCTCAGGGCTATTTTAATAGTTTTTCAGCGCTGGTGGAAGCTGTTGTGTGACACTAATTGGTTATATGCCCCCGACGCAGCCTTGTTGGCGAAACGTGGCCACGTCCTGGGAGCATTAAAAACCACTTTTCTTCATATGCTCTGCTTCTTGTCTTCTGTTCCATCTCCATTCTATACATAACACTCCAGAATATCTTCCTTCCTGATGTCTCTAATCAACCCCCCTCCCTCTCTATTATCCAGTTCTTAGTTTTGCACTACACCCCACCCCACTATTTCATGGTCTCTCCTATGCAAATCCTCTCCGCTCTGTCTTTACTTCAAACTAACGCTCTGTGCCTCCATCCCACACAAAAAGGTGAGCAAACAAAAAAACTTGACTCGGACCAAGGGTCATCAAGCCACTCCTCAGGCCAAATCCAGCCAGTCAGGTTTTCAGGATATCCACAATGAATATGCATATGATAAATTTGCATGCAAATCTCTGTCATAGGCTGGTGGGTCCCGAGGACTGGGCTGAAAACCCCCTTAAGAATGAAACGGGAATAGAATTCAATTGATTTCACATACACAAAACTGAACTAAGTTTTCCCAACCTTTTAGCATCCACAGTCCTGTCTCTCTTCCGTGCTGTCTTGGTCTCCTCCATCTGTCTCCCGACATCTTCTCTTTTCAACCTATTTCTCATCTTCCTTCAGCCGGATTTCACTGTCCTCTCTCTCTCTTTCCTCTCCTCAGCCTAGATTGTCTCGTGACCTCTTCCTCCGCTCTCCACACTTTCTCCCTAGCCATGCTAGTTTCTACCTCCCCACCGCTAGCCTTCTTCCATCTAGTATCAAGACTTTCTTCCCACCCCCCATCTCTTACATCACTCTTCACGCTCTTTCATCACTACTGAATCCAGCATGAGCGGTGGAGGAGAAACATCAGACTGGCAGAGGAGGGGGATAGAGAGGACAGGCTAGATAGAAGGGCCAGAGATGGCACAGGGTGGGCTTAACAGAGAGACACCCGCAGGTTGGAGGAGAAATGAGATCCCATGGAGGTGTTGTATGAGCCTATGAAAGTCTACAGAGACACCAGATGAAAGGAAGGAGTTAGAAAAACAAATCCTGGAAGCACAGAAAGAGCTGAAACAAAAGGGCAGTGGGGATTAATTACTGCTGAATATCCACCAAATTCAGATGTTGAATTGACAACTTATGACTGTCTGATCTACTGAAGTATGAACTTTTGAAGATAAGAGGAGTGGCCTAGTGGTTGAAGCCTGCTGCCTCAGCACTCTGAGGTTGTGGGTTTGACTCCAGCGCTGCTCCTTGTGACTCCGGGCAACTCACTTAACCTCCCCCTCCCCTCTGTTACCACAGTAAAATTGTGAGGGGAAAATACTTAAGAGCACCTCATTTTAAACCTGCTATACACAGTCTTGGATGAATTACTTCACAGAGGCCACTTGTTCAAGGTGAAAAATGAGCATCGGTGGGTTGGTGAAGAGGACAATGAACGATCACCAGGAGAAAAGACAGCACCCCTCAGCAAGGATGAGGGGCATTAGAGGACGAAGGGAGTGCTGTGAATAGTTGCGACAAGTGGGTAACTGGTACGAGGCAGAAGCGAAGTAGCAGCAGGTTTAACGGAAGGTCAGGGATAAGGAAAGAACACGGTGGCATCAGAAGAAGAAGAGAACGTGGCAGTACCAAGCTAGGTAACAAAACGGCACAGGACGGCGAGGACAGTCATGGCACCCGTGGAAACAACTGCATTGCCAAGCAGGATCTCAGGGGTAAAGGGAGAGCAATAATACCAAGGGGGTCCTTTTATTAAGGCGCGCTAATGGATCCCTTAGCATTTCCCGCGCGCTAAATCGATTAATGCGCCTTAATAAGAGGAACCCCCCCCCCCCCCCGTGTGCAATAGAACAGAAAATGGTGGCACCAGGTAAAGAAAAGTCCAACAGTACATTTTTGGAAAAAACAGGGCAGTAAGCTGGAAGGAGATGGGGGGGGGGGGGGGGAGGGCAGTAGACAGAGAGGAACCCTAGCCGACTGCTGGTCAAATACCAGCCAAGGGCTGCCCTCCAAATGTTAAAAAGTGGAATCCGTTTAGGGGAAATCTGTTACATGTCCAAGTGGGGCAGCGAGAGCCTCTCTGGAATACCAGGACCCGATGGAGTGCAAACTGGGCCGATTCGGCGGCCGATTCAACGACTCCAACTCTACCCAACAAAGATTTTCAAAAAAACAAAATCACGACACCCAAACCCCGGACGTGTCAACGCTGGCAAATCCTGCGAGCTGGCATGCAGCGGATATGAGAAGTCTATGATGCAACAGTTGGACTGTTAACACGAACACACTTCGTCTGGGGGGTTTTAATTTTCTGGACAAAGCGAAGTGGAAGCCTGGTTCCAACCCCCCCCCTCCCCCCCCAATATCTGTTCTGCTTTATAATCCCCCCCCAAAAAAAAAAAAAAAAATCTAACGTTAACAACTCAGCCGATCCACTTTTAAGAATCCCTCGCAAAAGGGGGAAAGTGGCAAAAAAAGGGAAGAGCGGGCCGAAACGAAACGAAACAAAAAAATCCGAAGAGGCAGGGATGGCCGAGGATCGACGGTCCCTGCAACAAACCTTTTTTCTTTAAGAAGACTCCCCCCCCCCTCCCCATCGTCCAAAGTGGTGCAAGAGTGCCAGGGTATCCCGGCCCAAACCCTCCTCTTACCTTCCTTGGCGTTTCGTTTCGGTTTCGGCTCCGGGTACGTTTTACATCGCGGCTGTGTTAACCCCCCCCCCCCTCCTCGTCTCTCTCTCGCCACGTCCTTCCACTCGGATCGGGGGCTCTGTCGGCTGCGCCTATGCCCGGGTTGGGGGGGAGGGAGAGAAGGAGGCGTTTCTTACCTCGTCTACGGCTGAACGGGGGGGGAGTGTTGGAGTGCGGCGGGGGGGGGGGGGGCGGCCTTGGGTTCTTCGCAGCCTGGATCGTCCCGTCCTTCTCGCAGCCTCCCCCCGGTCAATCCCTGCCAGCTTTGGGGAACTATCAGAAGGAGGATTCCGCCATGTCAACGCTGTCGGGAGGGGGACACACATGGGATGGGAGGCCGGCCCACTTTACCGTAATCTCTGCAGTAGCCGGGCCGCCTGCGACTCTCCTCTTGAGGGCTTGGGGAGAGGAGGACCTGAGGATCGGCGCTGTCTCCTCCTGCCCGGGGCTGATCAGCTACAAGGATTTGGGGGAAGGGCTTTTTTTTTAAAAGCTTTAACGGCCGTAAATGAATGCAGCCGCATTTATCCGGGAACGTCGAGGAAGCAATGAAAGAGGGGGAGGGGCTACCGGGCATCTGGATGTGTTTGCTAAAAGGCAGGGGGGTGTCAAAGTCCCTAATCCAGTCGGGTTTTCAGGATTTCCCCAATGAATATGCATGAGATCTATTTGCATGAACTGCTTTCATTGCATATTCATTGGGGAAATCCTGAAAACCCGACTGGATTGCGGCCCTCGAGGAGGGACTTTGAGATCCCTGGCCTAAATGGTGCCATTCTCCATCACTTTCCCTCTCTCCCCTGTTTCCCAGTGCAGCCACTTCTCTCTCTCCCACAACCTCCCCCCTGGTGCCACTGCTGTCTCTCTTCATTTCAGTGCCACCTCGGTTGCTTCCTCCTCTTCCCCTACTGATAAAGTACACCTTTGGTTTCCTCCCAATTGCCAGCCCCCTCCTCCATATCCTTTGATTCCCTCAGTTCCGAACCTCTGCTTTGTCCTTGCTAATATATACTGCATGTCCCCTTGTAAATTCCAAAAATGAGGTCATAAAAGCAGAGTAGAATTAAGGCAGGCTTACTAGGCACACTTTGGAGGAGGGACCCTTTCAGTTATATCATTCAGTGGCTCCCAATACAGATTTTGCATTGGTAAGTCAACTGCTGGCAGAAAGAAGATTGGAAATGGGGAGACACCAGAGTCATCACTATTTACAGAGGTCTGTTTCTCAAGCCCCTTGTATATTGGCCTTCAGTGGACAGAGGGAGTCCACCAGCCACGCTTCTTCCTAGGTCACAAGATTATGGCGGTATAGAAAAAATAAAGTTATTATTATTATTATTGCTTTTTCCTCTGTAGCAGGAGGCACATATGATTAGAGCTGTGATCCCAGGATGGGGGATCTGAAATAACATAGAAACTTGATGGCAGATAAAGGCCAAATGGCCCATCCACAGCATCCATCTCCTCCTCTCCCTATTGGCTAAGGCTCTTAACATTTGCATCTCCTCTTCCTATAGGCTAAGGCACTGTGCACCTGCATTGTGAGGTCATAGAGCTGCCCATCCACAATAACCATTATCTCTTTCTCTCTCCGAGAGATCCCACTTGCCTATCCCAGGCCCTCTTCAATTCAGACACAGTCTCTGTCTTCACCACCTCTTCCGGGAGACTGTTCTACGCATTTACCACCCTTTTCTGTAAAAAAAAAAAGGATTTCCTTAGATTACTCCTTAGCCTATCACTTTTTTAACTTCATCCTATGCCCTCATTCCAGAGCTTCCTTTCAAATGAAAGAAACTCGACTCATGCAAATTTACATTACGTAGATATTTAAACGTCTCTATATCTTCCCCTCTCCCGCTTTTCCTCCAAAGTATACATATTGAGATCTATGTCTGTCCCATACGCCTTATCACGAAGACCACGCACCATTTTAGTAGCCTTCCTCTGGACCAACTCCATCCTGTTTATATCTTTTTGAAGGTACGGCCTCCAGAATTGTACACAGTATTCTAAATGAGGTCTCACCAGTCTTTTACATGGGCATCAATACCTCCTTTTTTCCTATTGGCCATACCTCTCCCTATGCACCCTAGCATCCTCCTAGCTTTCGCCGTCGCCTTTTCAACCTGTTTGGCTAGCTTAAGATCATCACATGCAATCACACCCAAGTCCCGCTCTTCCGTTATCAGAGATCCTATGATCTGACTAATAAATGCTCTTTGATATGCCTACCTGTTTTTGACTAATGGACATGGTATGTGAGCTCAAAAGGTTTTAACAAAATAATGTTTTCTGAAAAGAGAGATCTGAGCTGAGTTTCATTGATGTGCTTGATGATTCCTCGCTCCTGGATACTGTTAAGAGCATAAGAATTGCCGCTGCTGGATCAGACCAGTGGTCCATCATGCTCACGCGGTGGCCCTCTGGTCAAAGACCAGTGCCCTAACTGAGACCAGCCCTACCTGCGTACATTCCAGTTCAGCAGGAACTTGTTTAACTTTGTCTTGAATCCCTGGAGGGTGTTTTCCCCTATAACAGCCTCCGGAGGAGCATTCCAGATTTCTACCACTCTCTGGGTGAAGAAGAACTTCCTTACGTTTGTAGGGAATCTATCCCCTTTTAACTTTAGAGAGTGCCCTCTTGTTCTCTTCACCTTGGAGAGGGTGAACCACCTGTCCTTATCTACTAAGTCTATTCCCTTCAGTACCTTGAATGTTTCGATCATGTCCCCTGTTGGAGATGAATGTTTCGATTATGTTCTCTGTTGGAGTTGATTTTTTCAGAGTAGGAACTTGCTTTACAACCCAGTTCTGCTTCTTCCTCTGCAGTCAGAACCATGCGGAGGCCTGTTTTTTTGGATGTCTTATGTATTTATTTTTAAGATGGGGACTCCAATGTGCTTGCTTGCCTATGACCCACCAAAGGGTTAATCCTGTCCTGTTTAAAAGAGAGGAGGTTTTTGCTGGATCATTCAGCACCCCATCTTTTTAAGTCTGTCTGTGAAGGAGTCTTGAGTGCAGAAATCACTGGGGCTGTTCACATGACATATGCCGTGGGAAGAATAGAAATTAGAATAAATGTAGCTTTATGTCAGGAGCAAAGACCAAAAAAGGAACAAAAAAGAACTTTTAATACCTTTTTAAACCTGAGTGGCGCTCAGAATCCAAGAATGGAATGAAAAAGCTCAATATGGGGAACAAACCCCTGTAGAGTTTTTCGCAGAATCTATCATTGCACCAACTTTTGTGGTAAAAAGGTGATTAAAAATGCTTCTTGAAAAGCTGTAATGTCTTTAATATATCCATAAAGTGAAATAAATGTCCAACTCCTTAATAGCTTCAAAAAAGGTGAAATCAAAAGAACTTAACTTAAATGTCCATACAGCGATAGTCCGGCAAGGTTCTGACACGTTTCGCCGAACTGGCTTCCTCAGAGAACCTGCTACGCTGTGTGCGACCTGCAATTTTACATCCTTCAAAAATGGTTCTTCCTAAGCCTGGCTATAACGTTTTAAAACACTGAGCACTTTACTCTTCTGTGAATACCTAAAATTTATGTCAGGAGACACAGGCTGCTCCATCTTTTCGCTTTATCCCAGTGCATGCGTGAGCTTGGGATCCTTCTTGTTCTTAGGAAAATCGGATCAACACCATGCTGCTTCCAGTGATGAAAACCAGACCTTGAATATACTGGACTGTCAAGCTGCATGGTCAATATACTGATGATGGAGGAGTAGGAGAAGACTTCTAAGGCTTTGTGTACCGTTTTTGAGCTGTTTTACGAGTCCTACATGCGTTCACAAGTTTTATTTTTAAAGTTCATATTTTGTATGGTTCTATTCCCTTATGAAAATGTTGGTTGGGTGTTTTTTTTTTTTTTAATGTATGGGTTCTGATTGATTATAAGTGCATATATGATTACTATTATTTGTATAGATATTGTATTGCTTTTTTGTTAGCTTTAGAAACTCAATAAAGATTTTTTTAAAAGTTCATATTTCCAGCACTGGAATGACACCCTAGTGGACCTAAACACACCCCTGAGGCAGGCCTCAACCTGGAGGCTGAAACACGGACCGTGGCGGGTCACCAACTGGATCCTTTCACAATAAGGACATTACATTTATAGGGCTTTTTATTGATGTGCTTCTACGTGTATTTTATTTTAAGTTTATAGAAATAAAAGATTGTTTGTCTCAACGTTGACATGTTCTATCCCACTTATTCTCTTTCTGTTGCTTTTATCATCGTCATAAATTGTAGATGCTGCACATTTTCCAAATACATTTCCGAATGGCAGATGCATTTTGCATAACAGAAAGGATCTTTATTTTGCATAAAGACAGGATTTTAGCCAGTCAGAAAAGCCGAGCTTCACGTTGCCCCCTCGGTGTCATAGAAGTCATATGTGAAGAAGGGGGTCTGTGTGGCCTTGAAGGATCAGGTAGGGCAACAGCTTTGCACTGAGGTCAGTTTAATAAAAGATTTTGCAATCACAACCTGCAAAGACTCCGGTTTTTACCAGGACCGAGGCGTCCTGCTGTTCTATAAGAATTTAGGGCCCCTTTAACAAAACTGCGGCAGAGAGCCCCGGTGGGGCAAATGCAACGCAGCCCATAGGAACTGAATGAGCTGCGCTGCACGGGCAGAGAGTAGGCATGGAAGCGTCACCCAGCAAGCATTATTATTTTTACATGCTAACTGGCTAACGCAGTTATTGCAGGAGCACTTAGGGAAGAATTCGTCAACAGGCGCTAATTGCGTTAGCATACCCTCATGATTAGCGTACACTAAATGGGCGTCTTAGGCCCTCTTTCACAAAGGCGCGCTACATCAACGCGTGCGCTAACCGCTAACGCGTCCATAGGATAACATGCATTTGTTAGCGTTTAGCGTGTGTATAGTGCGCGGTAATATTTAGCGTGCACTAAAAAGCTTAGCGCACCTTTGTAAAAGAGGGGGGTTAGTGTTTAGTGCACGCTAAGTCACTTTAAAGCCCACTGATGAATTCCCCCCATTAGTGCCTCTTAAATTGGAGGCAGCAAATAGTAAGTGGAGGGGTAGCCTAGTGGTTAGAGGTTGTGAGTTCAATCCCAGTCTGCTCCCTGTGACCCTGGGCAAGTCACCTAGCACCCTGCTGCCCCAGTTAGATTATGAGCCTGCCAAGTCAGACAGGGAAAATACTTCAGAGTACCTGATTACTGTTCAATATATCAGTGTTCTTCAACCTTTTTACACCTATGGACCGGTGGAAATAAAAGAATTGTTTTGTGGACCGGCACCGGTCTGCGGACCGGCGTTTGAAGAACACTGGGCCAAGTTGTGGGCCAGACCCCGCCCATCTCCACCCCAGACCCCGCCCCATAATAGTACTAATTATAACACAATATTTTCCATTCATTTTTCATATATACACACACAATATAATCTCATTAACACATAGTGGTTAACCACAAAATTAAACTACACAAAGCTATATTCCTAAATTTGCCATTGATGATTAAATTTGGTTTTTTTTGCATCAATTTAAAAAAAAAATGTTTGATCGTAAACTACACAAAGTACACTGTATGCTTCTCAACATTCAATCCTGCCAGAAAACAGATAACCTCTTTGCAAATACGGGACCAAAAACTAAAAGTACAAATACGTGCCGGCCATGTGGACCGGCAGCAAATTTCTGCGGACCAGCACCGCAGACCGGTGGTTGAAGAACACTGCAAAATATTGTAAACTGCTTTGGGCACATCTCTTCATGAAAAGGAAATTAATATACCCATTTAATAATAATCTTGCAGGTTCAGTGTGCGAATGTCACATTAATGCAAGACCTGCAATAACAAATATAGTGAACACTCCCCCAAAATGCCATGTTATATCTGGGTTTCGCATGCAGTAAAATCCTGCATTACAACATGTTAAGGTCAGATTATAGTACACTTTAATTGTTCAAAGTGAGAGATTTGAAGGGAACATAGGCCTCCTTTTACTAAGGTGTGCTAGCGTTTTTAGAGCATGCAGGAAATTACCGTGCGCTACGCGGCTAGAACTAATGCCAGCTCAATGCTGGCATTAAGGTCTAGCGTGCGTGGCAATGTAGCGCGCAGCTTAGCATAAGGAGCCCACAGTGTAAAACTGCCATCAAAACATCCCAAAACTATTAATTTATAATTTAATTTATTTGAGAGTAGTACATATATTCAATCCCTAATATGTCCAACTACAAGAGAAATTTCAGGTGATAAAAAGAAATATAGGGCTCCTTTTATTAAGCTGCGCTAGCGGAGTTAATGCGCGCGACTTTTCATCACGCGCTAAGCCCCGCGCTGGCCTAAAAACTACCGCCTGCTCAAGAGGAGGCGGTAGCGGCTAGCACGGACGGCGGTTTAGCACGCGGTATTACGCCTTTGTAAAAGAAGCCCAAAGACTCTACTCTTCAAGCAATTCCTGCAACCGACTAAATACCGCTAGCTCCTTCCCACTTCCCAATACCTTCCCGATTCCCCAAAGCAACCTCATCTACTCATTATCTCCTCTAGGAATTACCAGATATCTGGTTCATAGACAACGGCGCGAAAGACAAAAGCGCGTGCCAACAAGTGAGCGCAGCGCGGAGGCGCACACCGCACAAAATTACAGTTTTTAGGGGCTCCGACGGGGGGTTTTGTTGGGAACCCCCCCAGTTTACTTAATAGACATCGCGCCAGAGTTATGGGGGGTTTGGGGGGTTGTAACCCTCCACATTTTACTGTAAACTGAACTTTTCCCCTAAAAACAGGGAAAAAGTTCAGTTTTCAGTAAAATGTGGGGGGTTACAACCCCCCACACCCCCCCACAACGCCCCCACAATGCGGCGCGATGTCTATTAAGTAAAGTGGGGGGGTTCCCCCACACACACCCCCATCGGAGCCCTAAAAACAGTAATTTAGAGCGGCGCGCGCCTCCGCGCTGCGCTCAATTGTATGGGCGCGCCTTTGTCCCGGCGCGCTTTTGACCTGACACCCAGATATCTTCGTGTAATACCTTTTTTGTAATTCTTTTGTAATCCGCCTTGATCCGCAAGGCATTGGCGGAATAGAAATCTCTAATGTAATGGAATGTAAAAAGAAAACTCTCCATATTCTAAAATTTTTTTTTTTTTTTTTTTGCCTGCAGTAATCCTGATTTCAATTTTCCTTCTAAAGAATGTTTTGTGCTGGGGCATGAAGAGCCTCATGAGTTGCAGGTTTATTATGATAAATATGGTATTGAATAACAGGACTTGTCTAGTTAAGAGGAATTCTACTTAGTAATGTTTTCCAAGGGACACTGTCATCATTTTTTTGGAAAGAAAATCTTAAAGTGGGAATTTCTTCTTGTGACCTTTTGGAGAAATTTTACGAAACTGAAAAGCTACTGCAGTTATGCTAGCGCTGATTTTGGTTCAGTGTAAGTGTGCCACAGAATTTGAAACACAGATATAATTCAGGACATTGAAAATTTGCACTTAATGTAAATGTTACTGTTAATTTTTAAATGGTTACCATATGTTGTTTAAGCAAGTCAAAAAATCTACATATACAAGTTGAATGGAAAATAATAATCACTTCCTTAAAAACCATCCAAAAATAAAGCACACCAAGACACGAACAAAATATCAGATATGTAGAATCAGCCTAGTCGGACTAAAATATGGAGAAAAGACCTCAGTGTCATTAGGGATATAGGACGTTAGTTCTAGCCGCGTAGCACGGGGTTATCGCACGCTAATCTGCTGCGCACCTTAGTAAAAGGAGCCCATAGACCAGGGGTAGGGAACTCCGGTCCTCGAGAACCATATTCCAGTCGGGTTTTCAGGATTTCCCCAATGAATATGCTTTGAAAGCAGTGCATGCAAATAGATCTCATTCGTATTCATTGGGGAAGTCCTGAAAACCTGACTGGAATACGGCTCTCGAGGACCGGAGTTCCCTACCCCTGCCATAGACTAATATCCCATAGACCAGTGGTTCCCAAACCTGTCCTGGGGGACCCCCAGCCAGTCAGGTTTTCAAGATATTCCTAATGAATATGCATGAGAGAGATTTGCATACCTGTCCCTTCCATTATATGCAAATCTCTCTCATGCATATTCATTAGGGATATCTTGAAAACCTGACTGGCTGGGGGTCCCCCAGGACAGGTTTGGGAACCACTGCCATAGACCAGTGGTTCCCAACCCTGTCCTGGAGGAACACCAGGCCAATTGGGTTTTCAGGCTAGCCCTAATGAATATGAATGAAGCAAATTTGCATGCCTATCACTTCCATCATATGCAAATCTCTCTCATGCATATTCATTAGGGCTAGCCTGAAAACCCGATTGGCCTGGTGTTCCTCCAGGACAGGTTTGGGAACCACTGCCATAGACCAACCTATTTCAACTGAATGTTGAAATAAGAAGACACATCCTTGGTCAGAAAAAACTACATAAAGTTGCAACAGTTTTTCAATAACTTACTTTAAGGGCTCCTTCTACAAAGCTGTGATAGCGGTTTTAGTGCGCGCTGAATTGCCGCACGCGCTAGCTAGATGCTAATGCCAGCATTGAGCTGGCGTTAGTTCTAGCCGCGTAGCGCGGGTTTAGCACGCGCTACAATGCTACGTGAGCTAACAACACTATCGCAGCTTAGTAAAAGGAGCCCTAAATCTCCAAAATATTGTTTTCTATATCAAAATCAGAAAATGAAAGAATCAAAATACTTAACTGTTTGGATGTCGAGTATATCATGGCACTGAACAGAGGAAAGCTGAGGATTAAAGCCTGGAACGTGCACAAAAAAATAGTCCTCGCGGTCATGATTGAGTTCATTTATCACAAAGATAAGTTTCATAGTGCTATAACACACTATTGTGATTTATAAGAAGATTGAAATAATTGCATACTTTTACGCATTAACAATGGATCAATGAAAATTTGAGCTGTATTATCACAGAGTTATATAATCTGACAGCTATCTGAAGATCTATAACTAAATACACTAGTACTGTAGTTCAATATGAATGTCTTATAAAAGTTTAGAATCATTTTATGTTTAGTATTCATTAGTGTATCGATATACTAACAAGGCATTTGCTGACTTCATCTACGAGTCTGTTGAGGGGAGGAGGGGAGTAATAGACGTGGCTGTTTCTATGTTAAGAGGTGATAGGCTCCGGAGTAATCTAAGGAAATACTTTTCTACAGAAAGGGTGGTAGATGCATGGAACAGTCTCCCAGAAGAGGTGGTGGAGACAGAGACTGTGTCTGAATTCAAAAGGGCCTGGGATAGGCACTTGGGATCTCTCGGAGAGAGAAAGACATAATGGTTACTGCGGATGGGCAGCTCTATGACCTCACAATGCAGGTGCACAGAGCCTTAGCCTATAGGAAGAGGAGATGCAAAGGTTAAGAGCCTTAGCCAATAGGGAGAGGAGGAGATGGATGCTGTGGATGGGCCATTTGACCTTTTTCTGCCATCATGTTACAATGTTTCTATAATCATAAAGCTCTCTGACCTCACAATTCAGATGTAAAGAGCTTAGCCTATAGGAAGAGGAGATGCAAATGTTAAGAGCCTTAGCCAATAGGGAGAGGAGGAGATAGTGGATGCTGCAGATGGGCAGACTAGATGGGCCATTTGGCCTTTATCTGCCATCATATTACAATGTTTCTATAATCATAAAGCTCTCTGGCCTCACAATGCAGATGTAAAGAGCCTTAGCCAATAGGAAAAGGAGATGCAAATGTTAAGAGCCTTAGCCAATAGAGAGAGGAGGAGATGGATGCTCTGGATGAGCCATTTGGCCTTTATTTGCCATCATATTACAATGTTTCTATAATCATAAAGACCTATGACATCACAATGCAGCTGTAAAGAGCCTTAGCCAATAGGGAGAGGAGGAGATAGTGGATGCTGCAGATGGGCAGACTAGATGGGCCATTTGGCCTTTATCTGCCATCATGTTTCTATGTGTCTATGACAGGAAAGAAGCAGTGGCATAGTAAGGAGTGGCAGTCCACCACAGACACTGTCTTGGTGGAGGTGCCAGCACCCGTCCTCCTCGTCACCTCCCCACAATCTCAGCTCTGGAATGTTGCTCTCATTGGGGTTCCGGAATCTTGCTATACTTTGAGATGCTGGAATATTGCTACTCTTTCATTTTGGCCAGGTACAAAGGACCTGGATTGGCCACCGTGAGAACGAGCTACTGGGCTTGATGGACCATTCATCTGACCCAATAGGCTATTCATATATTGTTTTTTTCTCTTGAGATGGTGCAAACGGATGATGAAATGAAAAATTCTGAGAAGTGGTAAGGGACTGACTTCAAGGAAATACTACAATGACGAAATGGAAAGTGACTGACAAAGATTGAATCTTGCCAAATTTTTTTCTCCATTCTGGACATGTGCATGTCGGGTCGTTGAGTCTTTGGATATATACACAAGATTTTGAACCAATAAAGGCATTTGCATTCATCAGATGAGTTGAAGGACACTTTTTTAGTGCTCACCATTCTGATTGGGACAATTCCACTTTGTCTTTTTGCTTTTGAGGTTGTGGTTTTGTTTGTCTGTTTTATTTGTTGAGGAAGTTTGTTGGAACATCCCATTTTTTAATTTTGTATCATATTATGGAAAGCAACCATTCAAACCCCCGTCATTTGGTTGGTTCCACAATTTCATACTTTCCTCTAGTCTGGTTAACATATATAAGATTCTTGTCACAATAATTTATCCTATTTTGTGGCAATCGCACCTTTTCATGACATAAACGTAGACCAGCATCTAATCTTTGATTACGAGGGACTTTCTTTAAGTGGAGATGACAACATATCTCTTCCAAATCCAGCATATCAGTATTTCTCCTAGAAAAATGAAACAGCCCACACAGCACACAAAGGGGTTGATTGATCCAGGTCTTTTTCCATAGGCACGAAATTGTAGCAAAGCCTTAGGGGAATCAAGCCCTCAAGGTTCCTTTTATATGGGGAATCGGTCCAGCCTATGCGAAGCTCCCTTCAACCAGACACTGGCCTACCCTGACCATCTTCAAAGAGCGACTGCAAAAACAGAGATACGGGTAAATGGCTGGATGCTTGCGGGCCCAAGTTAGGGTTCAAGCACAGCAGTTCTTTGTGCCATGGTAACTGCTGAATATTGCCTGCCAATTGCCAAGGCAACATTCCACATATAAATAATAAGATTGATGCTCACATTATATATAGAACAAGAAGAAGAAGGCAAAGACGGAAGATTACCAGTAAAAGCGTTTAAAAGCCAAAGCTGTCAAGTTACCCATTCCAGGACACTTTGGCTCGTTCTAAATTTCTGCCAGCGTCATCCTGGTGCATTATGGGACCTGCAGCACTGATTTCAATGGATAGAATCATAGACTGCAAATACCACACTGCTTTGGGGCTTCAAAACCAGGACTGGCCAAAAGATGTCTCTCCTGGTATGGGCAACTTGGCAGCTCTGAAAAGCCATTAGGTAAGGAGGAGCGAACTGTTCTGCCTCCAGAGATCATCCCCCCACCCTTTATATTTTCAGGCTATAAAATAATTCATTCTCTTTTATCAAGCTGTGATTAGAGAATGACATGGGGACACATTTTTCACCGTCCCTGCGGGTAAAACAACTGAAAGTCGTGAAAATGTCAGATGATATGAAGACAAACTGATTTTTTTTTTTTTTGATCAGTGCACGACCCTAGAAAACTTCCATTTCTGTATTTTATGCTTCTTATTAATGTATCAATCAATTAATAAGGAAATACTTTGATACGCGATCCTCAGAGGGTCAAATTACCCAATAGTTCAAGTGGACAAAGCTCACCGAACCCGATCTTCATAGGATCAAATGTATCTTTTTTTTATCTTTTTATATATATACTTTTTTAACCAGTTTGTCTTATCCATAGGTTATAAATGTAGAATTTTTACTTAGCTTTTATAATTTTTAAAGGGGAGCGCCTCCACCAACATGTCCATGTTTCACACGCTTTCCTCAGGGTCGAGGCTCCCTAATATATTATTACACTCAACAGAAATCGCTCCATTTGGTATAGTATCATGCTATTATTAAACTGGAAATTCTTTTTGATATGATAATATAGATTGATTCCAGTTACAAGTATAGCCACAGTGGTTCCCAACCCTGTCCTGGAGGAACACCAGGCCAATTGGGTTTTCAGGCTAGCCCTAATGAATATGCATGAAGCAAATTTGCATGCCTATCACTTCCATCATATGCAAATCTCTCTCATGCATATTCATTAGGGCTAGCCTGAAAACCCGATTGGCCTGGTGTTCCTCCAGGACAGGGTTGGGAATCACTGCACTATAGTATTTCTCTTATTAATGTATTGCATTCAATTTAAGGACATTGAACAATGTACTGCTGTTGATTTAAAAAAAAACAAAAAACACCCCAAAACTCCACAGCTTTGATTCGCTGAGTCCCAAATATGTCAGAAGTTTGATAGGTCAGAATAATCTGATACAAAGGCACTCTGATGCACAGATGCCAAGGACACCAGAGCCATGAAGGCTTTTTGGTAATAGATGCCCAGGAAGCCTCAGGTCCCCTTTCAAACTACGAAGTTTAATTTCCTTTAGTTGCAGAAATTATATACGCATAAGTAGAAGCAAGTGAAATATAATAGCTGCATGCCTTTGAACTGAGCCACATTCAGGGGTAAGACACTGGAATGCAGACACAGAATGCTACACTAACTTCCGGGCATGAAAGATGCGGCTTTCACCATCTCCAGCCTCATGAATTGTGAGTCGTAATCTATTGGCAAGCATCCAAAATGGAAATGCAAACAAAACCATATTGTCTGTGTCCGTTTCAAGTTTTCAGACTGGATGAATGAGTCGCTTTTCTCAGTCCAGCGAAGTTATCAGAGGTTTCCTTCTTTCACGACCACAACTGGTTTCTTTTCTTTTCTTTTTTTCTTCTTTTTATCCTACTTACCTTAATTATTGCTGGCATGGCTTTGCTCTTTTAAAGAGCTGAAAAAGGAAACCTGAAAAATTTGATTCTCTCAGGAGCACTTTTACTAAGCTGCGGAATAAAGGACCCTAGTATGCCCTTTCGTGGGTTTTTCCCAGGCACTAAGGCCATAAAAATGACCTTTTTGGGGTTTTTTAATATTATTGGCCCCAGTGCTAAAAATTAAATTGGGAAGTACGCACAGATCTGAAAACCTTACCATAGTTTAGTGAAAGGACTCCTTTATACTATCTAACAAGAGGGACAAAGTGTTCATATACAGTATAGTGGTGTGCAAAAGTCTGGAACCACTTGCGATCTTTCAACTTTCTAACCTTTTATTTTAATTTCTTTGTTGATCCAATAGGCTTGTCTGTGTACACATTATAAGGGATATATTTGCCTATTAGAATCAATTTGTTAAGATCTTCTCTTGTTCCTATTGATTTTTTCCCTTCCTCGTCTTATTTACTATCAATAACTTGTATTTCTTTCCCCATTTTTTTCCTTCTGTATTATATGTTCTGTCAAGTTAGTCATATTTAATTGGTTTGTTTCCCCCAGAAATTTGTAATGTTACTGTTTTGTTCATCGCTTAGAATTTTGAATAAGCGATTAAAAACATAACAACATAAGCAGTGCCTCTGCTGGGTCAGACCAGAGGTCCATCACGCCCAGCAGTCCGCTCACGCGGTGGACCATCAGGTCCAGGACCTGTATAGTAATCCTCTATCTATATCCTTCTATCCCCTTTTCCTTCAGGAAATTATCTAATCCCTTCTTGAACCCACAAACCGTACTCTGTCCTATCACACCCTCTGGAAGTGCATTCCATGAGTCCACCACCCTTTGGGTGAAGAAGTACTTCCTAGTATTGGTTCTGAATCTGTCCCCTTTAATTTTTCTGAATGTCCTCTCATTCTTGTAGTCTTCCAAAGTTTGACGAATCTATCCCTCTCCACTTTCTCCATGCCCTTCATGATCTTGTAAGTCTCTATCATGTCCCCTCTAAGTCTCTGCTTCTCCAGGGAAAAGAGCCCCAGTTTCTGTAATCTTTCAGCATATAAAAGGTTTTCCATACCTTTTATCAATCGTGTCTCTCTTTTCCGAACCCTCTCGAATATCGCAATATCCTTCTTAAGGTACAGTGACCAATATTGGACGCAGTACTCCAGATGGGGGAGCACCATCGCCCGATACAACGGCAAGATAACTTCTTTCATTCTGGTTGTAATACCTTTCTTGATAGTCCCAGCATTCTATTCGCCTTCTTAGATGCCACTACGCACTGTGCCGATGGTTTCATTGTGTTGTCCATTATTATCCTCAAGTCCTTTTCTTGGGTACTTTCACCCATTACCAGCCCTCCCATCATATAGCTGTATTTCAGATTTCTGTTTCCTACATGCAAGACTTTACATTTCTCTACATTAAACTTCATCTGCCATCTCGTCGCCCACTCTTCTAGTTTGTTCAGGTCCCTTTGTAAATCTTCACAGCCCTCTTTAGTCCCAACTCCACTAAATAGTTTGGTGTCGTCTGCGAATTTTATTACTTCGCACTTCGTCCCTGTTTCTAGATCATTTATAAATACATTGAACAGCAGCGGTCCGAGTACCGACCCCTGCGGAACACCACTCGTGACCCTCCTACAGTCCGAGTAGTGGCCCTTCACTCCTACCCTTTGCTTTCTACCCGCCAGCCAATTTTTGATCCATCTATGTACGTCTCCTTCCACCCCAAATCTATAATAAACTTGAAACTTGATCATGTCATGGTGAATACTTTTACACCAGTCGGTATTTTAAGAGATCATTTATGCACAAAATACGTTAGCATTTCCAGCTCAAAGAAAACATCAAATGAAGGGGGTCCTTTAGCACGCGCTAAAGATTAGCCCACACTAATTGCTAAGGCGCCCATAGATTATAATGGTCCCCGAAAAGCGATATGAGTTGACAAAGAATGAGGTAGATCTTAAGTGCGATCGTGAAGACACAATAGCGAGAATAGCCCTAGAAAAAGGAAATCATTTGACGCCTGCTGCAAACTATTTCACTACTAGCAGTTATTTTTATTTTATTTTTATTTATAAGTTTAATAGTTAACAATATCAAATGATACCAAGGAAAAATAAGGTTTCTAAGATCAAATTTAATAATAATATACAACACAAAAAACCATTTTCAAGTCCACAACAATGGGGAGCCATGCTACTTACAAAACTAACAAAAAATGAGGAAAATTAAGAGATTGTTCTTGATTCATATGAATCTAGACATTCCCAACTATTTGGGACTCTGACATCCAACCATTTTTTCAATAGAGACAAATCATTTAAAGACAAAAATAAAAACTCATTTCTGTTCTCGAGCTATTAAAAATTGTTGTAACTGAATGGGATCCCAAAATACATATTCAATGTCTTGTATTTTGACAACACCAAATGAAGGCTATATATTTAATCTTGGAACTGAAACACAATCTTGTCTCTCTTCAACATCCGTCACCAAGAATACACCTCTATGTGTTCTATTGGTTCTTCTTTCACTTCAGATACACATAATAATTTTTAATGGACCTCAGAATCACCCTCCTCCAACCGTTATTAGTAATATTCTAAACAGGGAGCTCTTGGGTGTATATCTCCTCACTGGTCCCAATTTTTAAGATATTTAATAACATTTTTTAAACTTTCTGTGCTATTATTGTATTACTTAAGTATGTATTTATCTTATCGAGTAATACAGCGGTAGGACCCGACATGTTTCGCATCCGCTTTGTCAGGGATCCATGCTGTATGTGAAACAATATCATATCAGTAAAGTCGTACAATACTGTAAATATCCTACTGTGAAATCAAATTACACTTTTTCTTTATATCCTTTATTCACCGTAACCGCTAACATCCACCCCGCTCTAAATTTAATCTGCAAGATGGCGGCGGCGTCTCCACAGTCTCTATTTAAAGATCTTATTACGTGAGACCAACCCCCTTACGTTCTCTACTATATACCCTATCCCAAAAGGGTCTGAAATTAAAGGGGAACATCCCAAAACCAAACCAGGAAGAATCAGAACAATGTTGACCACTCAATTTCCATGTTTAAACCCATCGGGTCCACCGTATTAAGCCGGTGGAGCCACCGTTGTTCTTTTACATTTAAAGCTGCCTCGATGTATTTTGACAAGACATTTACATGGAAATTTTAAGTAAAAGGATGCCTCAAGTGCTAAGACTCTTGTTCTTAATTTTAAAATTAAGAACAAGAGACTAGCAGTTATTTTTAAGTGTTTCCCTTTAAACAGGCAGTTTGTGATCCTCGGTGCCTTTTAAGCTGATAAGACGGGATTGTACGCAGTTCTTTCTTTACTCTTGCAGTCTTCTTGAAGATAAGATCTCGTAAGCTTTTGGGAACTGAACTACAGCACCAGCAACTAATAAATACTCTGTACAAATGATATTGTGTGATTAGTGTTATTTGCTCATCCTGGCAGTGCAGGCCAGTTATAGGTCCCCCATGAAATATAATCATAGACTATGGATAAGAGTAGATAAAAAAACAGAAGGCCCGTCACATATGCCCAAATAGATTCTTATTACAATTGTTTACGTACATAACTTAACATAGTAACATAGTAGATGACAGCAGATAAAGACCCGAATGGTCCATCCAGTCTGCCCAACCTGATTCAATTTAAATTTTTTTCTTAGCCATTTCTGGGCAAGAGTCCAAAGTTCTACCCGGTACTGTGCTTGGGTTCCAACTGCCGAAATCGCCGTCAAAACCTACTCCAGCCCATCTACACCCTCCCAGCCATTGAAGCCCTCTCCAGCCCATCCTCCATCAAATGGCCATATACAGACAGTGCAAGTCTGCCCAGTACTGGCCTTAGTTCAATATTTACTATTGTTTTCTGATTCTAGATCCTCTGTGTTCATCCAACGCTTCTTTGAACTCAGTCACCATTTTCCTCCCTACCATCTCTCTCGGGAGCGCATTCCAGGCATCCACCACCCTCTCCGTAAAGTAGAATTTCCTAACATTGCTCTTGAATCTACCACCCCTCAACCTCAAATTATGTCCTCTGGTTTTACCATTTCCTTTCTCTGGAAAAGATTTTGTTCTACGTTAATACCCTTCAAGTATTTGAACATCTGAATCATATCTCCCCTGTCCCTCCTTTCCTCTAGGGTATACATATTCAGGGCTTCTAGTCTCTCCTCATACGTCTTCTGGCGCTAGCCTCCTATCATTTTTGTCACCCTCCTCTGGACCGCTTCAAGACTTCCCTTAAGATGAGAGAATTTGCCAAGTCTTCACAATGCAAGGAAAGTTTACAGATTTATTTATTATCATACCAACCACAGTTAATATCTTATTCTGCACTGATCAAGCATTAACTTACAAACAACCAGATCCCTCTTACGTAAAAGATTAGATCGTGGGGTTTCGTTTCTCATGGTATTTTTGGATGTGTCTGCGGCTTTCGACACTATTAACCATCACATTTTGTTAGCAAGAGTATGGGCCATGGGTATATCAAGCACGGTGTTGGATTGGTTTGAGTCCTTTTGGGGGAATAGATCATTTTGTGTTGAGGTGAAAGAGATGAAATCCAACTGGGTATCTCTGTCCTGTGGGGTTCCACAGGGATCTGCCCTATCAGCGGTTTTGTTTAATATCCACCTACTCCGGCTGTGTAAGGTATTACGTGAGCTGGGGGGTTAGGTTTCATCTTTACGCTGACGACATTCAATTTCTCATTCCTGTGAAAAAATCACAAGCGCAAGCATACCTGAACGACTAGTTTTGTGTCATTCAGGAATGGATGTCACAAAATCAATTAAAGTTGAATGTGGCCAAAACCAAAGTTTTATACATTGATCGTGGAAAGAACTTGATTTATTGTCCACCTAAGATTTCACTTGCTGGTGAGTTTGTACCTGGGCGACAGCAGTGTAAGTATCTGGGGGTGGCGTTTAATTCCACTTTGTCTTTCAAGGCCCAAATTAAGGCAGTGTGTTCTTCAAGTGCATTCATTACAGAGAATGCAGGATTATCTTCCTATTGATAATTTTTAACAGTCATCACGATGATGATAACACCTTTGATCGACTACTGTAATTCTATCTATTTAGGATTGCCTAAATGTGCCTGCACGCCTTATTGCTCATGCTTCGAAATTTGATCACATCACCCCGATGCTTCGAGATCTGCATTGGCTGCCGATTGGCATGCGAGTCGAATTCAAGGTCTTGTGTGTGATGTTTAAGGTGCTTCGGCATCGTTGCCCGTTAAGTGTTCGCACTTTGTTGCAGTGGCTTTGCCCTTTGCGTGAAGTACGGTCCTCAGAAAGTTTAAGTTTGGAAGTTCCATCATTAATGGTTGTGAAGCTCTCTGGGAACCGTAAGTCCTTGATTTCTGTGCAAGGCCCAGTGCTGTGGAATGCCCTACCTCTGTCTTTGCGCCAGTCTTCCACATTTTGGCAATTTAGGAAAGGGGTGAAAACTGTTGTTTGAGCACTTTTTTGGTGAGAGACCTGTGACAGCTTGAGCGACAGCAGTTTTCTCTTTTTTTTTGGGGGGGGGGGGCTCTTTATGCTGCTTTTGTAATTGTAGATTGTAGGTATGGATGGTGTTCTAAACCTCCCTTAAGTGCCTTGTATCAGATGTTTGGTTATCGTTTTTCTTCACGGCCCTCAGAGATGCCACCAAGGGTTCACATGATCATAACCCCTGGCTTTATGCACCCAATCGTCACCGGGTCGGTATTAGTGTAAAACTAGTATAAATCTTAAGGTGAATTGCTTTAATTTACTTATATTTTAACTTAGAATAATAAATATTGATAAGAAGTATTAGATCAATACTTAGCTCAACCGGGATGGTGGTTGACAAGGGATATGAAAGCCAACATGTTTCACCCGTAGAGAGGGTTTCCTCAAGGCTACTATCCCTACAACAAAAGACTGGCTTTAGTAACGGGAACTTAAGCATAATATTGAAAAGCATGCACACTAGTGATACAACTATAAATTCATACCTTTCTAATACTGGCTACTCACGACGTGACCACCCAATCTAAGTTCACAAGATGGCCGCGGCGTGGTATAGGAATCTTTAAATATCCCCGACCCGGAAGTAAGAGGTGAAGGGAGAGGAGCCAAAAGCCACTACCCACTACATCACCCCAATCCCCCAAACGGGGAAAATCTAGCAACAAAATTTTGATTTAATTTATATAAATTTCTCCCGTGCTATTTAGAGAAAGGGAATATACTCCCAGAAAGATGTCATAAAAGGGATGACCATTCTAATTTGAGGTTTAAACCATAAGGAATCACAGTGTTTAGGGGGTAGAGCCATCTTTGCTCTAAATAGTTCAACTTAGCTGCCAGATCTCCTTCAACCCCTTGTATGTTCAAAGTGTCAAAAATTCTCCACCTAATTTGATCAACTGAATGATGCTTAGATAGCCAGTGATTGATAGCTTTTGTAATTGTATGCATTATTTATTGTTACTTTGTATGTGATTTTGCACCCCGCTTAAATTTGTGGATAGGTGGGTTATAAATATTTTTAAATAAATAAATGGGTACCTCTTTCAGTGCAACAGGGTACACTGACACTCTTGCTCAACAAAGACAAGTCTCCAGCCCTCTTTCTGATTTTAATCCTCTGTGCCCTAATGCAATAGGGATCACCCTTTTCCCTGAGCCCCAAATAACTTCCCCAGCACATCCTGAATAATAAAAAAAAAAAGCTTACTAAAAGAAATTCAAGACCTAATCTTGCCTTATCTACTCACACATCCCCAGCCTTTCTAGCTACCTATAACCCCACACAGTAAACAAGTTTCAAACTTTAGCCGGCAATCCTTACCACCCAACATGACATAACAACATAAGAAATGCCATACTGGGAATGAGATAGGCCGAAGGTCCATCAAGCCCAGTATCCTTTTTCCAACAGTGGCCAGCCCAGGTCCCAAGTACCTGGCAGAAACCCAAAGAGTAGCAACATTCAAGAGCTGAGATTGTGATGTCATAATGCCTCATTCCACCAATGCCTAAGAGCCAACCTTATCAGTGATGTCACAATGCCTTGCTTGCATATACCCTACTTGGCTCACATAAGAACTGCCATACTGGGACAGACCGAAGGTCCATCAAGCCCAGTATGCCTTGATTGCCCTATACCCTACTTGGCTCACATAAGAACATAAGAACTGCCATACTGGGACAGACCGAAGGTCCATCAAGCCCAGTATCCTGTTTCCAACAATGGCCAACCCAGGTCCCAAGTACCTGGCAGAAACCCAAAGAGAACCAACATTCCAGAGCTGAGATTGTGATGTCATAATGCCTCATTCCACCAATGCCTAAGAGCCAACCTCATCAGTGATGTCACAATGGCTTGATTGTTCTATACTTGACTCACATAAGAATTGCCATACTGGGACACACTGAAGGTCCATCAAGCTCAGTATCTGGTTTCCAACAGTGGTCAACCCAGGTCCCAAGTACCTGGCAGAAACCCAAAGAGTAGCAACATTCCAGAGCTGAGATTGTGATGTCATAATGCCTCATTCCACCAATGCCTAAGAGCCAACCTCATCAGTGATGTCACAATGGCTCGATTGTCCTATACTTGGCTCACATAAGAACATAAGAGCTGCCACACTGAGACAGACGGAAGGTCCATCAAGTCCAGTATTCTGTTTCCAGCAGTGGCCAATTCAGGTCCCAAGTACCTAACTAGATCCCAAATAGTAAAACAGATTTTATGCTGCTTATCCTAGGATTTCCCCAAGCCATCTCATTAATGGCTTATGGACCTTTGTTTAAGGAAATTATCCAAATCTTTTTAAAACCCCACTAAGCTAACTGATTTAACTACATTCTCCGGCAACAACTTCCAGAGTTTAATTACACGTTGTATGAAGAAATACTTTCTCCGGTTTGTTTTAAATCTACTACTTAGAAGCTTCATCGCATGCCCCATAGTCCTAGTATTCTTGGATAGAGTGAATAAGCGATTCACATCTACCCTTTTCCACTCCACTCAGTATTTTATAGACCTCTATCATATCCCGACCTGTCTCTTCTTCAAGATGAAGAGCCTTAGCCGCTTTAGCCTTTCCTCATAGGGAAGTTGTCCCATTCTTTTTATCATTTTCGTCGCTCTTCTCTGTACCTTTTCTAATTCTGCTGTATCTTTTTTGAGATACGGCAACCAGAACTGCACATAGCATTCGAGGTGTGGTACCATATAGTGATACAAAGGCATTATAACATTTTCATCTTTGTTTTCCATTCTTTTCCTGACAATTCCTAACATTGTACACATTAGAATATTGTGTACAATTCTGGGGGCCGCGCCTTTAAAAAGATATAAAAAGGATGGAGTCGGTCCAGAGGAAGGCTACTAAAATGAGGCATATGGGGACAGACTTAAAGATCTCAATCTGTATACTTTGGAGGAAAGGCAGGAGAGGGGAGATATGACAGAGACGTTTAAATACCTACGTAATTTAAATGCGCATGAGTCGAGTGTCTTTCATTTGAAAGGAAACTCTGCAATGAGAGGGCCTAGGATGAAGTTATGAGGGCTCTGGAGTAATCTAAGGAAATACTTTTTTACAGAAAGGGTAGTAGATGCATGGAACCGTCTCCCAGAAGAGGTGGTGGAGACAGAGACTGTGTCTGAATTCAAAAGGGCCTGGGATAGGCACGTGGGATCTCTCGGAGAGAGAAAGAGATAATGGTTACTGTGGATGGGCAGCTCTATGACCTCACAATGCAGGTGCACAGTGCCTTAGCCTATAGGAAGAAGAGATGCAAATGTTAAGAGCCTTAGCCAATAGGGAGAGGAGGAGATAATGGTTACTGCGGATGGGCAGCTCGATGACCTCACAATGCAGGTGCACAGTGCCTTAGCCTATAGGAAGAGGAGATGCAAATGTTAAGAGCCTTAGCCAATAGGGAGAGGAGGAGATAATGGTTACTGCAGACTAGATGGGCCGTTGGCCTTTATCTGCCGTCATGTTTCTATGTTAGCCTCTGCCGCACATTGAACTGACAGTTTCAACGTATCCTCAACAATGACACCTAGATCCTTTTCCTGGGCAGTGACTCCTAACATAGAACCCAGCATCACATAGGTATACAGTAGTTTAGATTCCTCTTTCCCATATGCATTCCTTTGCATTTGCTCAACCTTACCCAGAGTATTTCTGTGACACCCCAACAAGAATAACTCATTAAAATTCCCAGCATTATTCCATGCATAATGTTACTCAAGATCCCCACAACAGGGATTCCTTTGCAGGCACTTTTTTCATAGGCCACACAAGTTTGTCTCTTATGGTATACGATTAAGTTAATTATTTCTAATCAGTCATTCCACTTTCCTTCCAAATGCACCTTCAAAGGCTGCGCTATAACAATGCCTGGTTGTTTCATTTGATTAATACTGCTTGGCACTCCTGGAAATGCTGGTCAGATACAAAACGAATATTTCAGAGCCCAGTAATTAAACCCTGCAGAGGTTCTCTTTGTGAATGCTCAGGTGGTACATAGAGGAGGGCATTTTGAAAACTTCCACACGTGCAAATAACAGCACTCAAGCATGTAGGTTTCATATGAGTAATGCTGATTTCAGAAGGCTGTTATTTGCAAGTGTAAACGGCCAGGATGCAGAGATTTCAAGCGGACGTGATTTAGGCAGGCCAACAAAAAGTGTGCACGTATTTCTCATTCTATAATGGGAAATATATGTATATTTGAGGTATGCACATGTGCCAGCCACCTGCTTGTCTAGCCCCTGGGCCTGCACCAGTCATTCAGGCCTGTGTGCTAACCTCTGTCATCATTACAACCACATCAAAAATTCAGTACAAAGAGGTATTTGGCTTGGATCTTTAAAGCAGTGGCTCTGAACCCAGTCCATGGGGCACACCCAGCCAGTCGAGTTTTCAGAACATCCACAAGGAATATGCATTGAGCAGACTGAATGGACCATTCTGGTCTTTAGCTGCCGTCATTTACTATGGACTTCCTATTTCCCATCTTTTTCATGTAAAGGCCACAGTATGAATACAAGAAAGTTTTGTGGGCTACCAAAAGACTTTAAGCTTACACATAACGACTAATTTTGCAAACCGCCTTGACCTGCTTGTTCAGACTGAATATTAAACATTAAAATTTAACGCTTGACTGTTGATTTCTTTGAATTTATATATCTACAATGTATTAACTGAGTTGAGATGGTATTCTCAAATATGAAAAAAACACGAATAATATTCGAACCGGTTCTGCCCCTAACCCCCGCTTCCCCCAGCTATTTTAAGCCCTGAAATTCCCCCCTTAAGCCTTATCTGGTGGTCTAGCGGGTTTTCGGGCAGGAGCGATCTTCCTACGCTCCTGCCCTGTGCAGATCGCTCACAGGAAATGGCTGCCTTGAGCTCCCGTAGTCTCTCGAGCCATTTCCTGTGAGTGATCTGCACGGGGCAGGAGCATGGGAAGATCGCTCCTGCCCGAAAACCCGTTAGACCACCAGGTAAGGCTTAAGGGGGGGGGGGGGGGCCTTACAGGGCATAAAATAGCCTGAAAAATGAAAGTGATTTTTTTCATTTAAAACCGCAAATAAGCGAATCCGTAGATACGGAATTCGCAAATACGGAGGGGGAAGTGTACTTATAACTGGGGTTAACATTACAATAATGTGTCTGGACAGCGGCCCATGTTGATAAGTTCCCCCTTTAGTATCTTGGAATCAAAAGCCCAATTATTTGGAAAAAAAAAATAGAACCGTGAAATATAGAGCAGGATGTCAATTACGGCCTTTTGCTGACTGCTTTTTAGACGTGCCAACGACTTAAAGTGATCCTGAAAGTAGCATGCTGTTCAGTGGTTTTGAAAATAGCTGATGGATGGAAGGAGCTTCCAGTGGACTTGAGTGGCTGCTATTCTGGTAGTGCTTCAGGAACAGCTGAAAGCTTTCCTGTTTCCATAGTAATCCAGTTTGAGCAGGGTAAAAAGATCATGCAGGGGATAACTTTAGTTAAGACTATATTAGTACAATAAAACCTTGGATTGCAAATAACTTGATTTGCAAGTGTTTTGCAAGACAAGCAAAACATTTGATTCAATTTTATCTTGATAAACAAGCAACGTCTTGCAATACATCACAACTGAGCCGATGGTTCTTCTCTCTCTGACGCTGCGGGAGTGTAGTGACTGTTCTAAACGAGCGAGGTCTTGAAATACAAGTACGTAGAGTATTTTGTATTAAAGTTTTTGGGTTGTGGAACAAATCGTCTGAGTTTCCATTATTTCCTATGGGGAAATTCGCTTTGATATACGAGTGCTTTGGATTACGAGCATGCGTCTGGAATGAATTATGCTCATAAACCAAGGTTTGACTGAATTTTGTTTTGATTGTTTTGAGTATGATTTGTATTTAATTTCCTTTTGTTAGTCTATATCTTGTAAATTGTGTTTAATTCAATATTATAAATCATTTTGAATGATGTCATGGAAATGGTGTGTAATAGAATTATAAAGAAATAAAATAGCTCCTAAACCAGGTTCCTTGTTATAATATCTATTCTGTGGTAATGAGACTGAGAGAGATGATCAAGGCATGGATTATAAACCCTTATCCATCATGAACCAAACATGTACGAGTACATAGACCTATATAACATACATAAAATTTCAAACATTTTCATTAGAGAAATCTTTGAAATGAGGGAAAGAACATGGGTCTAATTTACTAAAGCTGGCATTCCCAGTGGTTCATAGACAACACCGCGAAAGACAAAGGCACGCGCCGACAACTGAGCGCAAGACGGAGGCGCGCACTGAAGAAAATTACAGTTTTTAGGGGCTCCGATGGGGGGTTTTGTTGGGGAGCCCCCCCCCAGTTTACTTAATAGAGATCGCGCCGGCATTGTGGGGGGTTTGGGGAGTTGTAACCCCCCACATTTTACTGTAAACTTAACTTTTTCCCTAAAAACAGGGAAAAAGTGAAGTTTTCAGTAAAATGTGGGGGTTACAACCCCCAAACCCGCCACAACACCCCCACAACACGGCGTGATCTCTATTAAGTAAAGTTCCCCCCCACACCCCCCCCATCGGAGCCCCGTCGGAGCCCTAAAAACAGTAATTTTCTGCGGCGCGCGCCTCCACGCTGCGCTCAATTGTCTGCGCGCGCCTTTGTCCCGGCGCGCTTTTGACCTGACACCATTCCCATTACAGGGGTCATTTTCTAATAGCTAACACATGCTAACTATTTGTAAATGCCCTCTTTCTCAACCAAGTCCTCGGGAGCTAGTCAGGTTTTCAGGATATCTTCAATGAATCTACATGAGATAAATTTGCATGCACTGCCTCCCTTGTATGCAGATCTATTCATGAATATTCATTAGCTCTGGAGGGGCATAGGATGAAGGTGAAAGGAGACAGACTCAGAAGTAACCTGAGGAAATACTTCTTCAAGGAACAGGTGGTGAATTCATAGAATGGTCTCCCAGTGGAGGTGATGGAGATGAAAACTTAATCTGAATTCAAGAAAACATGGGACAGGCACGTAGGATCTCTAAGGGACAGGAAGAGATAGTAGATGGCATGAATGGGCAGATTTAACATAAGAACATAAGAATAGCCTTACTGGATCAGACCAGTGATCCATCAAGCCCATTAGCCCGTTCTCCTGGTGGCCAATCCAAGTCACTAATTTCTGGCCAAAACCCAAGGAGTAGCAACATTCCATACAGAATCTCAAAGAATCTCAAGATTCCAGAATCTCAAAGAGTAAGCAAGATTCCGGAACCCCAAAGAACAAGATTCTAGAACCCCAAAAAGTAGCAACATTCCATGCTACCGATCCAGGGCAAGCAGTGGCTTCCCCCATGTCTTTCTCAACAACAGACTATGGCTTTTTCCTCCAGGAACTTGTACAAACCTTTCTTAAAACCAGCTACGCTAACCGCTCTTACCACAACCTCTGGCAATGCGTGCCAGAACATAACTATTCTCTGAGTGAAAAAAATCCCTCCTATTGGTTTTAAAAGTATTTCCCTGTATACGCCCCCCCCCCCTTTTTACAAAAGTGCTAGCTGCGGCAGTAACAGCTTCGATGCTCATAGAATTCCTATGAGCATAGGAGCTGTTACCAATGCGGCAGGTGCTAAAAACCATGCTACACTTTGGTTAAAGAGGGAGGGGGGATATTTTTTATCCGCCTTCTTTTTTTCTGCTTCTATTTTTTTCAGTAAGGACATGCTGAAAACCTGACTGGTTGGGTGTGCTCCGAGGACTGGGCTTAGAACCACTGGTGTATGGGAAAAAAAAAAAAATCAATCGACATATATAGAGTGCTTGGCAAGAGATAGAAAAATAGTGTAGGCTTACAACTTGTATGCAATTTCTACAGTCATCAAGACTATAAAATGCTTAGGGCTCCTTTTACTAAGCAGCGTTAGGGCATTAACGCGCAGAATAATTATCGCTACATAGCCCCGCGTGCTAGACGCTAACGCCAGCATTGAGCTGGCGTTAGTTCTAGCTGCGTAGCGTGGGTTTAGCGCACGGTAAAATGCTGCGTGCGCTAAAAACGCTAACGCGGCTTAGTAAAAGGAGCCCTAGGGGGCACTCGATGAAGTTACAGGGAGAAACTTTTAAAACAAGAGGAGGAAATATTTTTTTCACTCAGAGAATAGTTAAGCTCTGGAACGCATTGCCAGAATATTTGGTAAGAGCGGTTAATGTAGCTTGTTTTTTTTATAAACTGTTTGGACAAGTTCCTAGAGGAAAAGTCCAGAGTCTGCTATTGAAACAGACATGGGGGAAGCTTCTGCTTGTCCTGGAATCAGTAGCAAGGAATGCTGCTACTCTTTGAGATGTTGTATGGCAGGGGTGTCCAACCTTTTGGCTTCCCTGGGCCGCATTGGCTGAAAAAAAAAGTTTCTGGGGCCGCGCAAACACTGCAGCAAGACAGAGGAGGGAGCCGGCAATACGGTAAACACCAGGGGGCAGCAGAGGAAAACACTGCATCGCCTTTGCCCGGGGCCGCACAAAATACTTCATGGGGCCGCGTGTATGGAATTTTGATAATCTTTGGGGTTCTGCATGGAATCTTGATACTCTTTACGATTCCGGAATGTTGCTACTGTTTGGGTTTTTGCCAGGTACTTGAAACCTGGATTGGCCCCCGTGAAGCCGGGATACTGGGCTAGATGGACCCTAGGTCTGACCCGGTGAGGCATGTTCTTATCCATTTGGACTATACATAAAACACTAGGGTGTGATGTGTTACGCTAATAAGTTAAATAAACCTCATGACAACCCCATGACATGTGGCAGAAGTGGACTGCAAGGCCATTTTAGTTGCCCACTCTATTTTCTAGAACAATGATATGGGTCCAGTTGATCTACAACCAGATATCCTCTGTACTTAAGAAATGTGTCAATAAGGAAACAGTTTTCGAGGGGGTGGCGAGATTACCTAGGGAGGGGGAAGTTGGTTATGATGAGAAAAGCCTGGTTTTAAGTTGCTGAGAGGCTGACTTGGAGACTGAGACTAAAATCACAGTACACTTCTCCCTCCGTATTCATTGTGATAGGGGATTAACAGAACCGCAAATACAGTGGTACCTCGGTTTACGAGTGCACCGGTGTGCGAGTGTTTTGCAAGACGAGCAAAACATTCGCAAAATCGGCGCCTCGGAAACCGAGCGCGCTTCGATTTGCGAGCACCCCCCCCCCCCTGTGAACCGGCACCTTCCTCCCCGCAATCCGGCACCCCCCCCGCCGCGACCTGAGGTCCCCCCAACCCACCCGAACCCTCTTCTTATTTTTCTGTAGCCTCCGCAGCGGCACCGGCACCAGCATGTCCTGTGCGTGGTGTCGGTGCCTGAAGATCTGCTTCCTGTGCTGGGCCTTGAGCATGTGCACATGCTCAAGGCCTGAGAGTTCACGTCGAACGTGAACTCTCACGTTGAACGTGAACTATCAAGGCCCAGCACAGGAAGCAGATCTTCAGGCACCGGCACCACGCACAGGACATGCAGGTGCTGGTGCCGCTGCGGAGGCTACAGAAAAGTAAGAAGAGGGTTCGGGTGGGTTGGGGGGGACCTCAGGTCGCGGCGGGGGGGTGCCCGATGGCGGCGGGGGGGTGCCTGATGGCGGCTGGGGGTTGCGGATCGCGGGGGGGAGGGTGCCGGTTCGGGGGGGGGGGCCTTCGGGGGGAGCAATGCCGGTTCTCGTGGGGGGGAGCAGCGCTGCTGGCCTCGGGGGGGGGGAACCTATCAAAGCGAGTTTCCATTATTTCCTATGGGGAAACTCGCTTTGATAAACGAGCATTTTGGATTACGAGCATGCTCCTGGAACGGATTATGCTCGTAATCCAAGGTACCACTGTACATATAAACCGCAAATAACTTTTTCATATATTATTTGCTGTTTTCTATTAAAAACCATCATGAATGTGTTGAAACCGCGAATAACATGGTGGGAGACCTGGCCTGTTCCTGAAGGAGAGGCAAAACACGGTGAAGAAAGTGCCGAGAATCGGCGATTTTCTCTGTAAACACTTGGAATCAACGATTTCTCTATGCAAGCTGACGTAATTTGGGGGGGAGGAGCCAGCAAGCTAAAAACCGTGAATAATCGAAACCGCAATTACGGAAACCGTGAATGCGGAGGGAGAAGTGTATTGTAACAAGAGTCGTGCATGTTTAAGAACAAAGAACAAAACCCCCCCACGTCATCACTGTGAAGTAAGCACACAGGAAGAAGCCTGTTTTGGGCATAGTGGAGTCGACATATCATCGTGGCATATCCAGTACAGGAAATAAGTGGGATGGAAACCAATGCAGCAAACTCATAACCGAATCAGAATAATACATAAAAGAACAACAACAACAAAAAAAATGAATATAAGGTGATACCTTTTTAATTGGATCAACAATACTTTTTTTTTTTTGCCTAGCTTTTGGAGGGTTTAACCAGACTAACCTGGCATCCACTCTTCTATATTCATGACAGAATTCAGTCAAGGGGGAGAACAAGGAAGTTGGACGAAGATTCTGGAACCAGTCAAGGATTCCTCTGGGTTTCAAAAGAAAGAAAATAAAACAGAGCTTCCTAACAGCTGGGCTACAGAACTGCAGTGCTTGGCAGTAAAGCCTCCTCCTTCACTTAAAGGAGTGTAAACATAATAACAGGATGTGCCTGAGCCCTTAAATACACAAAAGGCATGTCAGCAAGGGTCAGTGCGAGCCATGCTGCTTGTTCTTTTGTCGCTTTTGCCACAAAAGTGTTCCCTTATAAGGATTCCATATGTAGACTTTTTATTTTTTTCTTATTTGTTTGGTCTTTCTGCTCTGTTTTAACTGGTCTCTTTAGGGCCTTTATTCAGGGATTTTTTTTTTCTCTCGCACTCTCTTTTATTATTTTCTCCCAAATCACATCCTGATAATCCCTGATCAGGAGATTACAGACTCTAACTCCTTCTAGAACCCTGCAAAACTGAGCCCTACATCTGGCCACTAGATGTCACTGTTATGGAATGACCTGGGCTCCCTGGGGGGGGCCTGATATTTTCATGCCACGGAAGGCAGGCTGGCTAACTCCCATAATCAGCGTTGAGCCCGGATATTCAATACCAGGCCATTTTTGGTGACCGGCATTTAAATATCGGGGGGTGAGGGGGAAGGGTCTAGGGGCTATAACGTACTGTAATTGGCCGAGTTGGTATTGAGCATTAGCCAGTTAACTTTTATAACAGCCAGTGAACTTGGCCGGTCAGTGCTCAATGGTTGGCAGCGATCACGCGCTGTAGCTGGCTAAGTTTTAGCCGCTGTGAATATTCAACGGTGACAGCCAGCTGTCTCCCGCCGAATAATCGGTTAGCTGGCTAAATGCTATTTAACTGGACGTTAATGCCAAATTCGTTACTGGCACCAAATGCTGGGGCCTGAATATTGGCCAGTATATTTTTCCGTCACCGAAATAAAGATTTTACATTTCAGTCCAGGCGAGTTTAGCATGGCCCATGTTGGAGCGCATGTCCTTGGACTATCACTGACACTTATTTAGGCTTATTTTGAAAATAAATACAAGATCCTCCTGCAATTTAACAACTTTGAATACTGTAGTTTATTTATTATTTATTTATCGAATCCGTTTTCCTGCTCATTGTCCCCAAAGAGCTCAGAACGGCTAATTTCTGTATAAGTTTACGATACAAGTTTATGACGTTTACTGGTTACAATTTGCTATGGTTGTTTTTACGATGCCAGGTTTCCAGTACAAGTTATACCTAATTTGACACACAGAAAGTTACAGGGCTCCTTTTACAAAGCCACGTTAGCGGTTTAACGCACATAAGAGCGCGCACTAAGCTGCCGGCCATGCTAGACGCTGACGCCAGCGTTGAGCTGGCGTTAGTTCTAGCCACGTAGCGTGGGTTTAGCACTCGCTAAAAAGCTGCGTGCACTAAAACCGCTAACGCGGCTTCATAAAAGGAGCCCACAGTGTATGATACGAGTTATCCTTATTCGACACATACTGGTTCTGGTACCAATATACATTACATTACATTACATTAGGGATTTCTATTCCGCCTGTGCCTTGCGGTTCTAGGCGGATTACATTATAGAAGATATCTGGACAGTTCCAGTTGAATTACATTTCAGGTTAGGAGTATATTGCAGTAACAGTAAAGAGTTATGATACTTCAAGTTCACAGAAGATAATACTTGTCACAGAAGATATTACATATGACAGAAGATATTGCATTTTGCAGAGGTAATACATGGCAACTCGATCGTTTAAATCAGGTGTAAAGTAGAAGAGTTACATTACATTTTAGGTCACAGACAAAGAGATAGTATAGATGGGTGTTTCCGAAGTCGTTGGTTGGGAACTCGTTGGGTGGTGGTTAGAGTGATGGGAGATATTTTTTGAACAGTAGTGTTTTTATTTCTTTGCGGAACTCTTTTATGTCTGTTGTTTTGGTCAGTAATTTTGAGATGTCAGAGTCTATTTTAGCTGCCTGTGTCCCCAGGAGGTTGTCGTAGAGTTTCTTACGACAAGTTCCGTTGAGTGGTGGATAGGTGAAAAGGTTCTGTGTTCTCTTTGTAGTCAAGGGTAGGGCTTTGGGTGAAGAGGTATGTTTTTATTGCTTTTCTAAAGCTGAGGAGTCTTTCAAGGGATCTGACCTGCAGGGGCAATCAATTCCAGTGACTCAGTATGACGTGGGAGGAGGACCGTCGCTTTGCGGTTTCTGTCATCTGCAAATATGATCACTTCATCCATCTTTCGACTTGCATTTATCTAATAATAATTATACTGCTCTTAGAACGATCAGGTTATGGAACTTTCCAAACATGAACACATATAAAAATCATTGGTTAACTGAAGAAGAAGCATTTTTATGAGCATTTAATAAATTGATGGTCTTCAGTTATCATTTACTGCTGGTACATAGCTCGATAGTTGAATTTGTCTTTATTGACTGGTTTATTTGTTAGTATAAACTTGGCTGATCCAGTTCACTTTTTGTTTTTGACTTTGTGGCTCCTCCCATCTTTAGGCCTATCCCTGGTCCTGGCCAGACCACACCCCCTTGTCATATGGCTGTACTGCAGTTTTAGACATCCATATCCAGGCTTTCTAAAATTGGATTCATACGATATGTATGTTTAAATGACAGTTTCAGATGTCCAAAACATGAATCAAACTTCTAAATTAACAACCATAGGCACTTATGTGTCTTTACAAAATAGCGTGTAACCCGAGAGTTAGGAGAAAATCAGGAATGAGGAAGAGGAAGAGCTGTGAAGATAATGGGCTACTTATTTTTGATTATTTGAAATCTAATCGTTTCACTTTGGAGTTTTTTTCGGGGGGGGGGGTCACTTTTTGGTTTTCTCACTTGGGGATTGAAAAGCCAAGTCTAGCAATGGTACCACCAGTTTATATTATTCAAGGAGGAACTAAACTTCTACAGATATCTGAGATAAGTGATTTTCTATTTTGTTTCTCTGGTGGTTGATGAACTGATAAAAAAAATCTCTCCCCCTGGCTTTGGGTTGGTCGGGAGGATCACTGGTGCAACGATGTTCTAAATATGCCGCTGCTAACTTAGCTGGCGTATAGTTACAATTGCAGCTGAACAATTTGTGACGTATGTACAGAACTTCCCTGAAATTCACAGGGGTTCCGTTCCAGGAAGCCCCGTGAATTTTGAAAAACTGTGAATACGGTTTTTAGGCAGGGGAGATAGGAGAAGGCAGCCGGAGAGGCAGGAGAGGGCAGCCGGAGCACCGGCGAGTGAACGAAATCACTCGCTGTATGCTCTGACCGCCTCTTCATAGAAACATAGAAACATAGAAAAAAGCAGCAGAAAAGGGCTATAGCCCACCAAGTCTGCCCATTGCAAGTATCCCCTCCCCTGAATTTACTCCATTAAAGATCCCACGTGAATATCCCATTTTCTCTTAAAATCCGTCACGCTGCTGGCCTTTATCACCTGGAGTGGGAGTCTGTTCCAATGATCCACCACTCTTTCGGTGAAGAAGTACTTCCTGGAGTCGCCATGAAACTTCCCTCCCCTGATTTTCAGCGGATGCCCTCTGGTGGTCGAGGGTCCCATGAGCCAGAAGATATCATCTTCTGACTCGATGCGTCCCGTGATGTACTTATATGTTTCAATCATATCTCCCTGTTCTCTTCTTTCCTCAAGTGAGTACAGCCGCAATTTTTTAAATCTTTCTTCATACGTGAGATCCTTGAGCCCCAAGACCATCCTGGTGGCCGTTCGCTGAACCGACTCGATCCTCAGCACGTCCTTTCGGTAGTGTGGTCTCCAAAACTGAACACAGTACTCCAAGTGAGGCCTCACCATGGCTCTGTACAACGGCATCATAACTTCAGGTCTCCTGCTGACGAAACCTCTGCGGATACACCCCATCTTCCTGTACTAAAGTCGGGCCTCACCAATCAGGAGCTGCTTTGCCCTTTAATGCCATTTCTAATGGTGCTCTAGAATGTTTTAGAATTCACTGTAACTGATCCAGAGGGTTTTACGAAGCAGAATAGTTAGAAATGGCATGCCTCCATTTGGCAGCTCCCACTATTGAAATTTGCAGATTGACGTAAATGTTTAGATTTATAAAATTACAGAGATAAGTTGCACCTGGAAGTAGCATTTGAATAAAACCACTTTCAACCCGGTTCTAGAGGCCTAAGCGCATGGAGAATCTTTCCTAACATAAACCACCAGAGCCCTTATTAAATGCATCACTGATTCCTTTACAGTGGCTCACTGTTACCGTCTGTAGTATGGAGATCACTGCTGGGCCATATAGGGACAATGTGTACTGGCGCTCAATGAAATGCTTTTGGTCTATGAATAAACAGAATTCAGAATGTGGTGTACTCGGTCCACTTAACCTCTACTTTCAATTTGCTTAAAAAAATTTTAAAAAAAAGAGTAGGGAAGGAGCAAAACATTCTTCTTTTTCTATTTAGAACAAAATATGTTGCAATGCTCACTTTAAAAAACACAGCAAAGACCAATTGTGTGTCTCGGTTGAAATGATAGTTTTCCAGACTTCCATGTCTAAGTGATTTCTATGCAGAAAGCATCCCATCATTCCATTCTAGACATCATCTTCTAGCTAGTGTATAATAGAGAAGTTTGACAATATTGGTCTTAATCAAATTCAGAGGAGCATTGTTGGATATATTACACATAAGAGAGGACTGTGGATGGACATTGGGTATCATTATGGAATAATCTGACAGGACCATTGAGAGCACTTTCGGATATTCAGAAATTTAAGAAGATACTGAAAACAACTCTGTTTATGGAGGCTTTTAACTGAAAGAGTAGTGATATTTTTATATTGGAACTGTGTTATGTTTTTGTACATAAGAACATAAAAATTGCCGCTGCTGGGTCAGACCAGTGGTCCATCGTGCCCAGCAGACTGCTCCGGCGGTGGCCCTTAGGTCAAAGACTAGTGCCCTGAGTCTAGCCTTACCTGCGTACGTTCCGGTTAAGCAGGAACTTGTCCAACTTTGTCTTGAATCCCTGGAGGGTGTTTTCCCCTATAACCACCTCCGGAAGAGCGTTCCAGTTTTCCACCACTCTCTGGGTGAAAAAGAACTTCCTTACGTTTGTACGGAATCCATCCCTTTTTAACTTTAGAGAGTGCCCTCTCGTTCTCTCTACTTTGGAGAGGGTGAACAACCTGTCTTTATCTCCTAAGTCTATTCTCTTAATTATCTTGAATGTTTCAATCATGTCTCCTCTCAGTCTCCTCTTTTCAAGGGAGAAAAGGCCCAGTTTCTCTAATCTCTCACTGTACGGCAACTCCTCCAACCCCTTAACCATTTTAGTCGCTCTTCTCTGAACCCTTTTGAGTAGTGCTGTGTCCTTCTTCATGTACGGCGAGCAGTGCTGGACGCAGTATTCCAGGTGGGGATGTATCATGGCCCAGTACAGCAGCATGATAACCTTCTCTAATCTGTTCGTGATCCCCTTCCTAATCATTCCTAGCATTCTGTTTGCCCTTTTCACCACCGCCGTGCACAGCACAGACGGCTTCATCAACTTGTCGACCAGTATTCCCAAGTCTCTTTCCTGGGGCGTCTCTCTGAGTACTGCACACGACATCCTGTATTTGTGTATAAGATTTTTGTTACCAACATGCATCACCTTACACTTATCCATGTTAAACCTCTTTTGCCCATGTTCGGGCCCATTTCTTGAGCATGTTTATGTCACGTTGCAGGTCTTCACAATCCTTCTGCATCTTCACTATTCTGAATAACTTCGTATTATCCGCAAATTTAATCACCTCGCTCGTCGTACCAATTTCCAGGTCATTTATAAATATGTTGAAGAGCACGGGTCCAAGCACCGAACCCTGCGGCACTCCACTCGTGATGCTTTTCCAGTCCGAGTATTGTCCATTTACCCCCACTCTCTGTTTCCTATCTTCCAACCAGTTTTTAATCCACATGAGTATTTCACCCTTGATTCCAAGACTCACAATTTTCCGAAGTAGTCGTTCATGCGGAACCTTGTCGAACAGCTTCTGAAAGTCCAGATATATAATGTCAACTGAGTCACCCTTGTATATCTGCCTGTTTACTCCCTCGAAGAAGTGCAGCAAGTTCGTCAAGCAAGATTTTCCTTTGCCGAAGCCACACTGGCTGGTCCTCATCAGATTGTGTCTGTCAAGGTGATCAATGATGCGGTCCTTTATCAGCGTCTCTACTATCTTTCCTGATACCAAGGTCAGACTCACTGGTCTGTAGTTTCCCAGATCTCCCCTCGAACCTTTTTTGAAGATCTGTGTAATATTTGCCACTTTCCAGTCTTCTGGAATCCTTCCTGATTTAATCGACAGATTGGCTATTAGTTGAAGCAGTTCAGCTATAACCCCTTTCAGTTCCTTGATTACCCTCAGATGGATGCCATCCGGTCCCGGGGATTTATAGTTTTTAAGACTATCAATCTGCCTGCATGCCTCTTCTAGACTGACCGTCAACTCTGTCAGTTTCCCGTCTTTGTTTCCTGTGTATAGCCTGTCGGCTTCCAGTATGTTGTGTGTATCCTTCTTGGTAAATACAGAAGCAAAAAATGTTTTCAGTTTGTCCGCGATGGCCTTGTCTTCCTTTAGCACTCCCTTTATTCCCTGGTCATCCAGCAGCTCCACCACTTCCTTCGCAGGTCGTTTTCCCTTAATATATCGAAAGAACGGCTTGAAGTTTCTCGCCTCCTTGGCTATTTTTTCCTCATAGTCTCTCTTGGCCCCTCTTACCGCCTCATGCCACCTGCTTTGATGTTGTTTGTGCTTTTTCCAGTTTTTGTCCGTTTTTGACCTTTTCCATTCCTTAACCTTTTCAGGACCATAAGGATCGTAGGCCAATTTTTGTGGTTTTGACGACATTTTTATGGTAAAAAGGACTTGCAGATGCCAAAAAATTGATTTTTTTTGTGAAATATCATTATTTTTATTTAAAAAATCACACTTCTGGCTTATGGACAGTGTGGCAAGTGAATCTTCTCGTCAATCTGGCAACGATGCTAATGAATGAATGTCGGAACCAGTTTGTTTACATAAAGGCAGTATCATATGGAATCCGTACATATCAAATTTAGAACTGTAGACTATCCCAATCAAAATTTATAGGATTTTAAAGTTATGGGACAAATATGTCCCTTGGTCCTGAAAGGGTTAAACGAAGTCTTCTTGTCTCTGATTGCTTCCTTCACTGCTACAGTAAGCCACGCCGTTTCCATGTTCTTTTTCCTCTTGGATCCCTTTGTATATATGTATGTACTGGGAAAAGGAAGCAAATTCCATAAGTTTTCGGACCTTATTGAAGATCACCACTGGTAGCTGCACTGCACTGGCAAACTTTGGCAAATCACCTTGGCAAACTTTGATAGAAGCCCAGGGAGGGAAGGCCGCCATGCTCATTTTCCCCATCAAGGCCTAGGGTGTTACTAGTGCATCCTTGCATAGAAATTTGCTAATTTGGGTGAAGTTGTTTTGAAGTCTAAGCAAGCAAATTCTGCAATAAAAAGGCAGGCAGCATAAAGACTATTGATTGTGGCAGTCATACAGTATGAATATATGCAAATTACGACCCTACATAGTGCATGCTTAGATACAAAAATTGTGCATTTATGTTATTTGTAAAAGGACTAGTGTCCATGAATTTCAAACATCTTCTGACTGACGCAACCAATCCTAAAATGCACAATAAGATAAGACACGGAGGCGTCTGTAGATATGTTAACCCTTTAAAGAAACAAGTTCTCTAAGGGGTTCTTTTACTAAAAAATGCTAACGTATTTAGCACGCGGTAACGAATTAGTGTGTGCTAAATGCTTAGACCCCCATAGGTATAAAATGCCGGAATCAACCAAATAAGTTAATTTTTTTGCAAAATACTTTCTCTAAACTGCTCCTTACCTTAACGCCAAGTTAATTTACCGTCAGTTCTCAAACTGAATGTGATTTTAGTTAAGCCCTGTGCACGATTCAGTTCAAAGGGACATTCAGTGATATAATGGAAGCGCATTCCACGTGATACCACTCCCCTCGGCTCTTTTGACAGGGTGAATTCATGGATTCTTTTCATATATCTTAGGTGAGCAGTGGCAGTGCTACACCTGGTCTCGTTTGCTTTCCTCCCTGAGCTGGCTAGGGCGGGGGATGCTGAACGGCGAAATACTCACAGCCCTAGGAGGAAAAGATAGCATAGGACAACCTCAGCCATTAGTCAAAAATGACACCTGGTGTACAGACTCAGGGATCATGAGGGGTCTAGGGCAAAGGTTTTCAATGTGTGCCCCCACTCCAAAAAAAAAGGCAGCTAAAATGCTCTTCAAATCCAGTAAATGCATTAATGTCAATCTTGCCCACTTGATATAGTAACTGCAAACAGTGGCGGGGTGGTAGCGCCCTGCCCCCTTCTCCACCACCCCACCTCCACACGCTCCTTCCCTGTCCCTTCCTGTCGCACACGTGCTACTTCCCTTCCACCATACCTCTGTAATGTTCCTGGCGCGAGCTGCGACCCCTAAGCTGCTTTAATGCCACTGTTGGCTCTTCCTCTGACTTCACTTACTAGGCGCAAGTCCAGGAAGTGAGGTAAGAGGAAGAGCCGATGCTGGGGTGCGGGGGAAGGAAAGCGGCACGCTTGCGCAGCAGTGCAGGGGAGGGGAATGAACGGAAGGGGCGGAGAGGAGGACAAGCGCTTGCTTCCCCATCAAGACTCCCCCCCCGCCCTGCTATGCCACTGACTGCAAACAGTCTCTTAAGTGTGTTATTCAGGTGTCTCATTTATGGAATTTGCTACTTTCGACAATCCAAAATTTATTTATCTATTTGGTTTTATATCCCATCCTCCCAGAAGAGCTCAATAAATAAAGTGAGTTTTTAAAAAATATATCCTTGAAGTGTTGCAGAATCGATATTAGCATTAATTGTTAATGGTTAATACCCAGTCCGAACAAGCACGTCCAGGCGGTTTGCAAAATTTGCAGTATGTGTAAGCTCGAAATCTTGTGGTGGCCCTCCGAGCTTTCTCATTCACACTGTGGCCCTTTACATGAAAAAGGTCAGAGACCACTGGTCTAGGAGGTTCTGCTGCATGGCCCCAAACAAAGGCTGCCACCATGGCGGTGGTCTAAAAAATAATCTAGGTGTTGGATCTCGGCTCCAGTTTAAGTTGAACAGGACATAAAAGGATCATTTCATAAGGATTCACAAGGTGGAGGTGGCAAGAAAGTGTGTAGACTGTGGTATTCCTGTATGTGAGTGGTGACATACTTTTCTGTTGGGCGTGCACATGGGAGGAGCTTGGGCGGAGCCTAAGTTGGGCGCACAGGTGTATGCATAAAATATGAAACGCTACAGTTTACCTGTGTTTTAGCACACATCTAGGCACAGGAATTTGCACCAGCTATAGGACTGGAATAAGTGATTGCACCTTATATTTATGCAAGTTTTTGGCCACTTGGGTTAGTATTAATAGGGGCCCACTTTTCTTTATTGAATAGGCTTGAAATACCGCAAATACCGTTAAGTGCTATGCGGTTCACAGAGATTAGCAATACAAATGAATAAACAACCAATATCTAACTTCCAAAAGATTCTATAAAAAGATGCGTCTTTAAAGCACGTCGAAATTGTTGCTACAATTAATATGGGGCCCACTGGTATCTTAAGTTACCTCATTGTAATTGTGTGTTGAATGTGTCAGTTTGTTCTTTACTTTGGTACATATCCAGGACAGGGTGAGAGGGGGATTCTTTATGTTATAAATTGATTTTTGAATATGCATTCTTGGGATGGGTGAGAAGATATCATTATTCAGAATAAGGTCGGATATTTATGATAATATGGGGCTCATAATCAAAAGAGAAAAACGTCCAAAAACCGGCCTAAATTGGCACTTGGACGAACATTTCTCTAAAACGTCCAAATGCTGATAATCAAACCGGGTTTTGGACGTATTTCTAAATGATTTAGGCCTTCATAGAGCCGCTCAACGTCCAAAGCTAAACGGAGTTTTGGGAGGCGTGTCGAGGGCGGGAGTTGGGTGGGACGTGGGCCGGCTTAGACTTAGTCGTACAGCATGTATAACCGAAAGTTAAACAACAGAGCCTAGAGGAAAGTTGGACGTTTTGACTTAGACCATCTAAAACATGGTCTAAGTCACTAAAACCCACCTAAACTCACCAGATAATCACTGAAAATACATAACACAGACCCCCACACACTACCCCAGTGATCACTAACACCCCCCCCAATAAAAATTTTAATCATAACTTGAAATTTCAGCCTCCAGACCATCATCACCTGGCAACTGGGCATAGGAAAGCCTAGTCGTCCAGCCCAGAGGCAGCTTAAGTCATCTTGGGGGTGGGTTTGGGACCCATAGAGAGATGGACCCATGCCCATAAGCTCCTGTAATCACTGCTTTGTTACTGAAACATGTGCATTCCCCTATACACCCCCAAAACCCTTTTGTACTGGCATATAAGTGGCTCCTGCATCCATAAGGGCTATAGAGGTGGTAGATAAGTGGGTCTAGGGGATTCTGAAGATGGTTTGGGGGGCTCACCGTGACCTATAAGGGAGCTGTAGTGAGGACAAGCCATGGCACCCTGTTTGTGAAGTTCACAGCAGTGCCCTGTAAGGTACCCTACTATTTAGGTGCCCTGTCTGGGTGTTCTGTCAATCACTTTGCAGACCCCTCCCACGTCCAACAGGGCTTGTTCTAGATGTTTTTGACTTGGACGGACATTTGTACGAAAATGGACAATAAAAATAGACGTTTTAGATCAGATCTGCAGGACGTATAATTTGGACGATTTTCGAAAGTCAAAAGAAGTTGGACGTCTCTTTCGAAAATGTCACTTAGGCACTTTTTGACTTTGGACGACTTGCGAAATGGACGTAAACGGACTTAGACGTCCCTTTTGATTATGCCCTTCCACATGTTTGTGTTATATTGAATGATTACTGTTTGGGTGGGTGGGTGGGTAGGGGAAAATGGATGATTATTAACATGGGAAAGATGAATGTGCTTTTATTGTATTATTATGCGTTGCATTAGTTGTATTGCACTGTTGTAGTTTGAAAATTAATAAAGAATTTAAAAAAAAAAAAATTAAAAAAATTTGGCTTATTATCCACTTTATTTGGACACTTAAGTCCATATTGTGGATGCCTAAAGTTAGATGTCCTTTACAGAATCTACCCTTTTGAGGTTACACAGTTTTCAAAGCACTCTTCTGCTCCAGGAAATTGATACGGGCCCAATTATTCTCCTTTTCACAGAATTATTCTGGGAGGGGTGATGGCGGGTTCATCAGGGTGGTTATTGCTGTCAGACAGCCCCAAGGGAAAAGGGGAACCACTTGTGACTGCTTCTGAGCTGGATTCCCCCCACTCTGGTTTCCCTTTCAAAACTGTTGCATGGAAGCCCATAATTTGAACTGTTGTCGTTGTTTTAGTTTAGTTTAAGATGAGATTCTGAGGGCAGGGCCGAAGGCTCACCAAGGGTGTCTAATCCTCTTGCACTGTCTCTGTGCACAGAAGGAATATCTGGAAACACGTTTCTAATGGCCACAATTCTATGCATGCAGACAATATTCCTGCTGAGGACTATCCTATCCTAATAATGGCCTGGAGAACTGCCAAAGCTGGGAGGCTCTTGCCACTTCCCAAGGAAGTGATTGACGCGTTTAAAGCTTTTTATGTTTGCACAAACATAGCAACTAGTTGCAACAAATCCTCTTCCATTAAACTGTCATAGTCAGCTTTCTAGTAGAACCTGTGATGTAGAAGTGGACTGAGATGACATCTGGGTTTGGAATGCTTAGGACGCTTGCCAGAGCCTGAATTTGGCAACTTTTAAAACTAAACTGAAGGCACTCCTGTATTAGATGTTTTAATTTCTATTCTGCTTTCCATTAGCTTAGGGTAGCCAGGTTGCAGAAGGGAGACTTTTTGGTCAGTCCTGGTTTTAAAGTTACATCCCAAAGCAGTGCAGTATTTCTAGTCCATGATTCTATCCAAGAATATGCAGGCCCCATAATGCACCAGGATGAGGTTGGCAGAAATCCAGGACTGGCCAAAAAGTCTCCCTTCTGGAATGGGTAATCTGGTCACCATACGTTAGTTTGCTTTTGGCACAGAGTATGCATCGAATCCCATCTGCTTGGTGGCACGATTTAGATACCAAAGCAAGGATGGGCGTCTTTCAATTAGTCTAGGAATTTTTTTCTAATGACCTAATTTTCCCTTGGTTCACTTTCACACACTCTTTTCCCTTGTTCTCCCTCACTTGGACAGTTATCTCGGTCACAACAGAAATCAATGAAATATGTCAATCTCCTAATCTATTATTTATTTAAGACACTTGTAGCCTGCACATCAACCATCTATGCGGATAACAACGATACATACATAATTAAAACAAAACATTAGCAAATCAAACAAAACATAGCAGATTATTAAAATAAAAAGCAATCAACAAACAACTTACACGTGTGCCTTAAAATAAAAAGCCAAGCAATTACAAGATTACAAAGTCACCAAATTTGAAAAGGCAAGTAGAAAAAAATGGGCTTTCAAATTTTTCCGAAATACCAAAAAATCAGAGGTCAGACGGATAGAATCTGGAACCGAGTTCCAGAGTATAGGTCTGGCTACTTGGAACATATGTGATCGATTTGCAACTTTGGGGAGACCAGGAACAGCCAAAAAAGCTCTGTCTTGTGGTCTCAAAGAACGAGAAGGCACATAAGCCTGCAGCAGCGAAGCAATCGCCTTGGGCAATAGATCCTGGACAGATTTGAATACCAAGATTAGAAGCTTAAATTGTATTCTCCAAACAACTGGCAACCAGTGAAGTTTGGCCAGTAGAGGTGTAACATGGGAATCAGGGGGCAATCTAGCCCCCCTGACCTACATTTGTTGGAGCTTTGGTCCTCGACCTGGCAGCTGGGCTTCAACGCTAAGAAATGCAAGATCATGCACCTCGGCAGCAGAAATCCGTGCAGAACTTACACCATGAATGGTGAGACCTTAGCTAGAACTTCAACAGAACGAGACTTGGGAGTGATCATCAGCGCAGACATGAAAACTGCTGATCATGTGGAGAAGGCTTCATCTAAGGCAAGACAGTTGTTAGGTTGCATCCGCAGGAGTTTCGTCAGCCCGAAGCCTGAAGTCATAATGCCATTATACAGAACCATGGTGAGACCTCATTTGGAATACTGTGTGCAATTCTGGAGGCCACACTACCGAAAAGATGTGCTGAGAGTAGAGTCGGTGCAACGGATGGCCACCAGGATGGTCTCGGGGCTCAAGGATCTATCGTACGAGGAAAGGCTGAAAAATTTGTGGCTGTACTCACTCGAGGAATGTAGGGAGAGAGGAGACATGATCGAGACGTTTAAGTATATTACCGGCCGTATCGAGATGGAAGAAGAGATTCTCTTTCTCAAAGGACCCTCAGCCACAAGAGGGCATCCGCTCAAACTCAGGGGTGGGAAATTTCATGGCGACACCAGGAAATATTTCTTCACCGAGAGAGTGGTTGATCCTTGGAACGAGCTCCCGGTGCAGGTGATCGAGGCAAACAGCATGCAAGAATTTAAGAGCAAATGGGATGTCCATGTGGGATCCCTTAGAGGGTTAAGCCAAGGGAACCTGTCACTGGGAGTGGGATCCCTAGGATAGTAGACTTGGGGGTGGGTCAGTAGAGTGGGCAGACCTGATGGGCTATGGCCCTTATCTGCCGTCATCTTCTATGTTTCTATGTTTCTACCCTGACAGTGGTATTTTGAGCCACCTGAAGCGCTGTGAGTGAAGTCTTTGGCAAGCCGCAAAAAAGAGAATTACAATAGTCTAGATGTGGTAAGACATAACTCTGCCTAACCAGTCTATAATTTGTAGCTGACAGCAAATCCCTTAGGACTCCTTTTACGAAGCCGCGTCAGTGACTTTATTGCATGCACATTTTTAGCGTGCACTAACTCCCGCGCTAGCCGAAAAACTACCGCCTGCTCAAGAGGAGGCGGTAGCGGCTAGCGCGGCCGGCAAATTAGCGCACGCTATTACACGTGTTAAACCGCTAATGCGGTTTCGTAAAAGGAGCCCTTAGTTTTAATACCATCCTTATTTTTTTTTAAAAACATTTTAACTACTGAGGCAATGGGTGCTAATAACTTTGCCAATTTCAGTTGCTAAATAGCCAAAATTATGTGTTTGCAAAACAGGTGTGGCTAGGGGAGCTTTGGGGCTATGGAAAAAAAAAAAAATAGACCCCCCCCCCAATCTTTAAACACGGAGTTGGCGCCGATTTCAAATGACGACCACAGAATTTCCGTTTATTCTTGGACATTGAACCCTAGACTGTACCTAGATGCCGACGCTCGATGTCCAGATATAAGAGGGCTGATATTTAGATCCCGGGAGTTAGCTGGGCTGACTTCACGGTCAGCAATGAACCCAGAAATTCAATGCTGGGCCGTTTTCAGCGACTGGCATTGAGTTTTTTGGGATGAGATTTTTGGAATGAGAAATCGTTACATACTGTGATTCATGCTTTTGTTTTATCCAAGCTGGACTATGGTAATTTAGTATATGCAGGAATAGCGGCAGGGCAATTAAAGTGCTTACGAACAGAATAAAATCCTGCGATGCGTTTGTTAGGCCATGCGCATAGTCGCGATCATGTAATGCCTTTGCGTTTGCAGACTATGTACAAGATGCAGGCCCTGTTTATTTCAAACTTTAATGGTATATACAACCTTATTACCAAACCAGGGACCCGACACGGTCTGTGTTTCGGACAACACACCTTCTTCAGGGGTCCGTGGTCAATAAGGTGTTATGCCAAACAGCGTTAAAAGGAACAAACGAGTGCCCAAAGAAAAGTAGTGTTGGGTTATAAAAAAACGTTGCGAATGAATTTCAGCCTCCTCTCTTCAGCGGAAGACAAAGCGTCATGCAGCATTTTTCAATGCAGCAAGATTGCTAATTTCAGTGTCATGATTATTGTATAATCTGACCTACTGGAATAATCCTAATTAAAGCGTCCCGTTATTAGACGCTGAAAAAGCTGCACCGGAGTCTAATATCTGTATTCCTTTCTAAATTATACATTACAATTCGTAAAATACCAACGTTTTCCTAATTACTGCTTCCTTGGAAATGCTGAAATCTCATGTAGGTTCTTTATATGTAAGAATATGCACTGGTAATTATTATACCGTATAACTAATTATTATGGTGTGGGCCTCATGTCTGCCAAGTGCTTGAGTCACATAAGTGGCTGATTGCCTGGAGATAATCAGCCAGAAAGATTTTTGTCTCATGCTGGAAAAATTGCGTTTGAGCTGATTTAGGTTTGTGTCTGGTTTTTGGAGATTTGGTGCCCCGATTTTATGTAACGTATCCTGATCAGAAACTAAATGCCCAAGGTGGGGTGCTCACTATTTCTAGCCTACTATACCAAAGGCCTGTTAAACACGTGAGCTTTTTATAAAATATTTCAAGACGCTTACCAAAATACAAGATAAGATCCTTTCCCCAATTACTTCTAAAGATTAATGAGAACCGCTTTTAAGAAGCAACTTCCCTTCCCCTCTTTACCTCCCTTTAATTTTTCTTTTCACTTTGATGTCAGTTTGAATCTTTCCCTTCCCCAGTCTCTCTTGTATCAATTTTGTCTATGTTCTTGTCTACATATTGCCCCATTTTACTTTTATTTTAACTTAAATTTTAGCATTGTAAACTGACCAGATACTTGTCGATGGTCGGTATATCAAATTGTGAAGAAACTTGGAAACTACATACAAATGTGTTGGCACACAGAATGAGAAAATCCATTTTACAAAAAAAAGTTGAAAAACAAAAAAAAATTAGCATCAGTTGTATGCGTAAATGCGTGGAGGGGCATTTCCTATGTCCGATTTGGACGTATGACACTAGATGTCCTAAGTCGGCAGGAAGAAAATGCCTATTTTCAAAAGGCAAACCACCATATGTCTAGAAATGATTTTTTGGGGGGAGGGAAATTCTTTATCTGGACATCCAGGCCTTTGGGATGCCCAGATTGCTGTGTTGTTTTATCTTTATACCACATTTTTTGACCAAAATTTTATCCAAGTCCCAAACGCCCAGAGTAAGACCATTTGGCCATTACAGGACTGGCCACTCAGACACAGCAACAGAGCAGTGGGGCACCTTGGAGGGCACTGCTGTGAACTTCACATAAAGGGTGCCAGATGAACATCTCACCAGAACTCACTTCAAGTTTCAAGTTTTATTAGGATTTTATATACCACCTATCAAGGTTATCTAAGCGGTTTTTTACAATCAGGTACTCAAGCATTTTCCCTATCTGTCCCGGTGGGCTCACAATCTATCTAACGTACCTGGGGCTATGGAGGATTAAGTGACTTGCCCAAGGTCACAAGGAGCAGTGTGGGATTTCAACCCACAACCCTAGGGTATTGAGGCTGTAGCTTCAACCACTGCGCCACACACTCCTTATAGGTTATGGTGAGCCCCCACCACTATACCCATCTGTCTACAACCCCAAAAGCCCTTATGGCTGTAGGTAATGTAATTTGTAATGTAATTTATTTCTTATATACCGCTAAACTCCGTTAGGATTCTAAGCGGTTTACAGAAAATAGACAATAGGGTGCATTAAAATTATAAGTAAAATAGGTACTTAGAAATTCCCTTACTGTCCCAAAGGCTCACAATCTAACTAAAGTACCTAGAAAAATGACAATTAGTAGAATAATGAAGAAATAAAATAGAGATAGATGAGAAAAAAATAAGAAAATAAAGATTCTAATAAGAGTGGAAAATATGAAAAAGGATCTGCAAAAGTTAGAGGAATGGTCTAATGCCTGGCAACTAAAATTCAATGCAAAGAAATGCAGAGTAATGCATTTGGGGATTAATAATAGGAAGGAACCGTATATGCTGGGAGGAGAGAAGCTGATATGCACGGACGGGGAGAGGGACCTTGGGGTGTTAGTGTCCGAAGATCTAAAGGCGAAAAAACAGTGTGACAAGGCAGTGGCTGCTGCCAGAAGGATTCTGGGCTGTATAAAGAGAGGCGTAGTCAGTAGAAGGAAGAAGGTGTTGATGCCCCTGTACAGGTCATTGGTGAGGCCCCACTTGGAGTATTGTGTTCAGTTTTGGAGACCGTATCTGGCGAAAGACGTAAGAAGACTTGAGGCGGTCCAGAGGAGGGCGACGAAAATGATAGGAGGCTTGCGCCAGAAGACGTATGAGGAGAGACTGGAAGCCCTGAATATATATACCCTAGAGGAAAGGAGAGACAGGGGAGATATGATTCAGACGTTCAAATACTTAAAGGGTATTAACGTAGAACAAAATCTTTTCCAGAGAAAGGAAAATGGTAAAACCAGAGGACATAATTTGAGGTTGAGGGGTGGTAGATTCAGGGGCAATGTTAGGAAATTCTACTTTACGGAGAGGGTGGTGGATGCCTGGAATGCGCTCCCGAGAGAGGTGGTGGAGAGTAAAACTGTGACTGAGTTCAAAGAAGCGTGGGATGAACACAGAAGATTTAGAATCAGAAAATAATATTAAAGATTGAACTAGGCCAGTTACTGGGCAGACTTGTACGGTCTGCGTCTGTGTATGGCCGTTTGGAGGAGGATGGGCAGGGGAGGGCTTCAATGGCTGGGAGGGTGTAGATGGGCTGGAGTAAGTCTTAACAGAGATTTCGGCAGTTGGAACCCAAGCACAGTACCGGGTAAAGCTTTGGATTCTCGCCCAGAAATAGCTAAGAAGAAAAAAAAAAAAAAATTTAAATTGAATCAGGTTGGGCAGACTGGATGGACCATTCGGGTCTTTATCTGCCGTCATCTACTATGTTACTATGACTACAATGATCTAAAGGACTTTGAAAGGTTGAAAAAAAATAGGGGAGATAGGGATAGATGCAGAAGGGAGGAACCGTTAAACAATAGAATTCTGGGGAAATTTAAATAATAAAATAAAACAAAACAAGGGGCAAAACAATGAATGAAATTAAAAATAATTCATAAAATGGAAAGAAAGTGAGAAATAAAATCAAAAAACAGTCTAGACTGAAGTCCAGCTTGAAATGACTTCACTGCTTAAGCTGCCAAATTTCTGCAGGTGACAGCCGATCTTTGCCAGCACACCGGGTGCCTCAAGAAGGGAGAGAAATGAAAATCCAGCAGTCAGCCATCCCCAACATGGCAATCCCATCGGCTGCACATCAATATCAACTGGTTAACCATCACCATAAAGGTGGCACCTTTATGGCAGTGGAGTAAGGTTTGGGTTTTTTTAGTGAGCTAACATTTTCAACCATAAATGTAGAGGTTAGAGTGGCTTATGGGACTTGCTACTCCTCTCTAAGGTCTACTAGTCCAACCCCCAGGCTATTTAAGCCACCTGTGTTCAGCTCTGCTAGGTTTTCCTTTACCAGGTGCTGATGTTCTAAAGACAGGTATGTACATTTGTATTCTGATCTCTGTGGGTGTGAGGGGGGGTCGATGAGCACTGGGGGAATGTGGGGGTGTCTTACCTGGATGCACGCAGCAGTCATCTGGTCAATTTAGGCACCTTCGTGTAGGGTTACAAGATGTCCAGATTTCCTGGAAGTGACATCAGAGAAAGTGCCGAATCTGACGGGGGCAGCAAGTTTGTCGCTACCCGTGCTGAAGTTAGAAGGGTGCGGGGAAGGGTCGCGGTCACGCATGCGCGGCAGGGGGGGGAGGAGTGGGAAGGGGGCGGAGAGGAGGAGGGGGTGCTGGCGCCCCCGAGGAAGACCTCGCCCAGGGTGGACCGCCCTCCCCTTCGCCCCCCCTTACCACGCCACTATCTAGATCAGCCAGTCCCTTCCCAGTCCTTGCGGCACACCTAGTCTTATCGGGTTTTCAGGATATCCTCAACAAATACGCATGAGATGGATTTGCATGCACTGCCTCAACTGTATGCAAATATAACTCGTGAATATTCATGGTGGTGTCTGCCTTGGGTTAAAATGCAGGGCAGATGCTGGCTTCGCCTGGGCCATTCATCGCAGCCTTTGCATTTACTGCCCCTTAAATTTTGCATGCAAAGAAAGGTACCGTAAGTGCAAAAAATCTACCCTGCTTTTTTTTTTTTTTAACTATATTCTTTATTCATTTTAAAAACTTACAGCAAGTGTACAGGAATATGCCATTAGTAACAACAATAAGACTTGTAATTCTTCTCATATAATCCTAAAAACTTAAAAATTATAACCCATCCCACCCACCTTCTTTCAATTATTGTAATCAATTATATCATACATATAAAATAAACATATAATTTAGTGAAATTTTTAGAAAAACTCCCCCCCCATGTGTACATATATTCATCCATGGAAAATGATGTTTACTCATTACAATATCTTTCCAATGGCCCCCAGATCTTTATAAAATTATTATAGTTCCCTTTCTGTATTGCAATTGCTCTTTCCATCTTAAAAATATGGCATACCGAATTCCACGCCAAACAGAATAGTATCATAGGATAATGCTACCTTGCTTTAATAAATCTGCCCTTTTGTGTGTGATTTGCATAGATTCAATAAATAAAAAAACAACAACAGCAATGAATGCATTAAGAACCATCCACCCCAGTCATAGACAGAATGTTATCATTCCAGGCAGCCACACATGGCTCGTAAAACCCATTCTCGAGGCCACTTCATACGCTGACATCAGAAAATCACTGAAGACCCGTCTCTTTAACAAATTCTAATCCCAATTCTTGTCCAATCCCCCTCAGCTATCCTCATCCCAATCCCCAATTCTCTTGATGTTAGATTAACTCATGCTCTTCCCATTTGTAATTGTAATTGTATTCCACCTTCCACCCCAATCTCTGACTAGATACATCCTTTTGATTCAAACCAACCTGGTTCTCTTCCATTCAGTGGCGTACCTAGGGGGGGGGGGGGGCGGGCCGCCCCGGGTACCAGCCCTAAGGGGGTGTTCCCGGCCTTGCCGTTCAGTCCCCCGCCACCCCCGAAGGACCGCTCGCCCCCCTGGCCTCCCCGCACCACCTATGAACAGCCGCAGCAGGATCGCGAAGTCAGCGTCAGCATCCCTGCGCTGCTTCCTACGACGCGATCCCGCCCCTCCTCTGACGTCAGAGGAGGGGCGGGACCGTGGCGCAGGAAGCAGCAGGGATCGCTGACGCTGACTTCGCGATCCTGCTGCGGCTGTTCATAGGTGGTGCGGGGAGGCCAGGGGGGCGAGCGGTCCTTCGGGGGTGGCGGGGGACTGAACGGCAAGGCCGGGAACACCCCCTTAGGGCTGGTACCCGACGCTGACTTCGCGATCCTGCTGCGGCTGTTCATAGGTGGTGCGGGGAGGCCAGGGGGGCGAGCGGTCCTTCGGGGTGGGTCGGGGCATCAGGCCTTCAGGGTGGGGCGGGCGGGCAGGCAAGCAGGCTTTCAAGGGGGAGGGGGTGACAGGCAGGCAGGCAGGCCTTCAAGGGGGGACAGGCCTTCGGGGGGGGGGTGCAGACATTCAAGGGGTGCAGGCCTTCAAGGGGGGCAGGCAGGCCTTCAGGGGGGTGCAGACCTTCGGGGGGGGGTGTAGGCCTTTGGGGGGGTGCAGACCTTCAAGGGGGTGCAGGCCTTCAAGGGGGGAAAGGCAGGCAGGCCTTCAAGGGGGGGACAGGCCTACAAGGGGGGGGGGACAGGCCTACAAGGGGGGGGACAGGCCTACAAGGGGGGGACAGGCCTTCAAGGGGGGGTGCAGGCCTTCAAGGGGGGGTGCAGGCCTTCAAGGGGGGGACAGGCCTTCGGGGGGGTGCAGACCTTCAAGGGAGTGCAGGCCTTTGGGGGGGGGGGGTGCAGTCCTTCAGGGGTGGGGTTTAGGCCTTCAGAGGGGGACAGACCTTCGGGTGGGAGGTAAAGTCCTTCGGGGGGTGCAGGTCTTCAGGGGTGGGGTGTAGCCCTTCGGAGGGGGGACAGACCTTCGGGGGAGGGGGGTCCTGGTGTAAAAGTACACAGAGGGAGAGAGGGAAGGGGGGGTTCAAAGATACATGCATATGCCAGACTTTGGGGGTTAGAAATAATGGGTCTAAAAACAGAGGAGTGGGAGAGAGATGGTGCATAATGGGATTTAGGGAGGGAAGGAACAGAAAGGGAGAGAACTTGGAAACAGGGGATGGTGTGGAGGGGGGATAGAGATACTGGATAGGAGGATAGTTGGGAACAGAAAGGGAGAGATGGTGGATCCTGGGGTGGTGGGGAGTTGAGAAAAGGTGAATCTGTGGATGGAGACAAAAAAAAGGAAAGATGCCAGATCTCCAGGAGAGGGAAGGGAAACGGAAGGGGAGAACAGAGATGGCAGACGGATGGTTAGCACGGAGAAAGGAGACCCTGGCAAGCAAGACAACAAGAGCCTGGGACCAACAAGATTTGAATATTGATCAGAGAACAAAAGGTAGAAAAAATAATTTTATTTTCTGTTTTGTGATTACAATATGTTAGATTTGAAAAGTGTACATGAGACAGCTTGAAATGGGAACTTTTCTATTTTTGTGAATGGCAAGGCTGAGTTCAGTTAAAATATATGCTTTATAAGAAAATATAATAATGTGTTTTATAAAGTTTATAAGCATTGCTGGCATACTCGGTGAGGTGTTCCTAGTGTTGGTGGTGGTGGTAGCATGTCAGTGTGTTGAGAGGAAGAGGTAGTCTGGGAAATTCTGCTGAGCAAACTCTGGGCCCATTTCCACCCCCAGTTAGTCCACTCCACTCAACTGGTTCACACACTGAGTGGGTCTTTGGGTGTTATTTCTGGGTAGTTGTTTTAGAATCTCTTCCAGTGGTTTGTCAGTATCTCCTTCTGGTCCAAGGAAGGAAACTTTGTCAACCTTAGCATTGACCTTCAGAATATGTTTGTAACAGCGCTGCTTGTGTGGCATTAGGCTATGTAGTGATCGAAAGAAAAAAACAGACCTTTGCACATTTTTGCACTATATGGTGGGTGTATGAGGAGATTCATTTCCTGCACAGTTAAGTCCATTTTTTTCTACTGAATAATAGTATAGGTACAATGAAAGTAAATAGCAAAAATGTTTGAGTAGATAATTAAGGAAATCTTTTTCATATTGCTTGCTTATGGACTGGGAAAAAAGACTGTTCAAGCAAATGTCTCCAGAACTGCTTTAATGGAAAAATGTGATTTTTTTTTTTTTTAAGTACTTTGTGAAATTTATTGTTGTTGTGAAATTTATTGTTATACTTTGTTTAAACTTAAAAAGCGGTGTCATTAACAGTGAATCTAATCGAAAAATCGATTCAACAGGGTGAATCGGATCGAATGAAATATTTTTCTCTGAATCGGGCAGCACTATTGGCTACCATGAGAATGGGCTACTGGGCATGATGGACCATTGGTGTGACCCAGTTAGGCTATTCTTATGTTATGTTCTCATCTGTAGGGGCCTTTGTTTTCACTTCTTATTTTAATGTATTTTTTTCCTGGGAACTTATCAGTGTTTTTTTATAATGGGAACAAAAATGGAAGAGAATTAATGTGTGTGGAATGGGGGGGGGTAACTAATTTCTTCAGCTAAATAATTCAATCCACTTCAAACAGACATAGGAGAACTCACGCACCATTCACACACCCTCCAACCAAAAACGTCAAAAGAAAAAAACTGTTCGACAACCTCCTAGCCATTCGAGCTGCAACACTTGACCCCCAACTCTACAACCTATTGACCTCGACCACAAACTACAAAACCTTAAAAAAAGAAATAAAAACCCTTCTATTAAAAAAACACATAAAACCAAACTAACATAATCAGAACTGTCCCAAGCATCACCTGCAACTACTCCATATGTACTTCTGATGTCATGACAATTCAGACATAATTTATGTTATGTTATGTTTGGAATAATGGTTACATAAATGAGGTTCAATAAAAGAAAATTTTCTGTGGGAGCATTTGTTGGAACTTCTGTTATCCTGATTTCTTCTATCTGTGGGCTTTCTTTAGCTAACCTACTTATCTGGGGCTTTCCACTTCTGCAGCTGCCCTTTTCACGGTCCACTTTGCGCTTGCACTCTCTGGGGAGGGGGGGTTGGGTCTGGGCTTGGTGGGGTAGGTGTGTCTGGTAGTTTTGTCTGGGTGGTGGCTGGGTGTTTCTTGGGTGCTTGTTGTGCGGATTGGTGTGTCTGGTGAGCGGTCTGGGTGTTGTTGCTTGTGGGGGTTTTTTTCATTATAAAATATGGCTGAGGGTCTAGTCCGGCTTATTATTCTTGTGGGTTCTGGGGTGGGATTTGTTTGCTTGCCCCAAGTTTTGGCCTTTTGTTGTGTATTGCTATGCCTCTCATTGGCAATTTTCTCTTGGGAGAGGCTTGTTCATGCTTGTTGTTGCTGTTACTCTCATTCTGTGTTCTTTTTTGATAATGTATAAGTTTCTGTACAGACCATGGTTGCTTGTCTGGACCTTTTGCCATTCTCAATAAAAATACTTTGGAAAAAAAAAAAAAAAAAAAAAGAAAATTTTCACTGCCTGTTTCTATTCTGACCATTTATTCCATTTCATGGTTATTGCAAAAAAAAAAAAAAAAAAAAAAAATTTTACATGAGGGGGGGGGGGGGTGTCAAAAAATGATGGGCCCCGGGTGCCACATACCCTAGGTACGCCACTGCTTCCATTTGTAACTTGTCTCCCAGAAAGTACTTTTTTCTTTTCCCCTTACTTCTCATACCCTCATTGAATGTATCTTGTTGTAAATATCTCATACTCTCATTGTTTGTATCTTGTTGTAAACCACTTTGAACTTATGGTATAGCGGTATATAAGAAATACAGTTATTATTATTATAGGGGGGTTTCGGTTTAATGCACGACAGAAATGCGGGACTCGGGTGTGATTGTACGTGATGATCTTAAGGTGGTCAAACAGGTTTAAAAGCTGATGGCGAAAGCTATGAGGATGATAGGGTGCATAGGAAGAGGTATGGCCAGTAAGAAAAAGGAGGTATTGACGCCCCTGTATAAGACTCTGGTGAGACCTCATTTAGAATAATGTGTACAATTCTGGAGGCTGCACCTTCAAAAAGATTTAAAACGGATGGAGTCGGTCCAGAGGAAGGCTACTAAAATGGTGCGTGGTCTTCGTCATAAGGCGCATGGGGGACAAAATCTCAATATGTCTACTTTAGAGGAAAGCGGGAGAGGAGAGATATGATAGAGATGTTTAAATACCTATGTGGCTTAAATGCGCATGAGTCAAGTTGCTTTCATATGAAAGGAAGCTCTGGAATGAGAAGGCATAGGATGAAGTTAACAGGTGATAGGCTCCGGAGTAATCTAAGCAAATGCTTTTTTACAGAAAGGGTGGTGGATGCGTGGAACAGCCTCCCGGAAGAGGTGGTGGAGACAGAGACTGTGTCTGAATTCAAGAAGGCGTAGGATAGGCATGTGGGATCTCTTAAAGAGAGGAAGAGATAATGGTTGCTGAGAATGGGAAGACTGGATGGGCCATTTGGCCTTTATCTGCCGTCATGTTTCAATGTTTCCTGAAATGTCTCTTGAAAACACTTTCTCTGGTCTATAAGTGAATGTAGCATACATACACCAGCTGCTAATCTTCACTTACTCTCTATTTCTCCTCACAAAATCATGGAGTATGACTGGAAACATATGTGTGCTCTGCTGCTTAAAGCAAAAACAAACAGCGAAAGATTGGAGAAACTGGGCCTCTTCTCCCTCGAACAGAGGAGATTGAGAGGGGACACGATCAAAACATTCAAGGTACTGAAGGGAACTTAATAGATAAGGACAGGTTGTTCACCCTCTCCAAGGTAGAGAGAATGAAAGGGCACCCTTTAAAGTTAAAAGGGGATAGATTCCGTACGAACGTAAAGAAGTTCTTCTTCACCCAGAGAGTGGTAGGAAACTGGAATGCTCTTCCGGAGTCTGTCATAGGGGAAAACACCCTCCAGGGATTCAAATAGGGGAAAACACCCTCCAGAGATTCAAGACAAAGTTAGACAAGTTTCTGCTGAACGAGAACGTATGCAGGTAGGGCTAGTCTCAGTTAGGGTACTGATCTTTGACCAGAGGGCCGCCGCGTGAGCGGACTTCTGGGCACGATGGACCACGGGTCTGACCCAGCAGCGGCAATTCTTATGTTCTTATGTAAACAAACAAACAAACAAGGTTTGGCCTTGAGTACAGAAGTCAGCGTTTTTTTGTTCCTGAACTAAATTGTACATAATATCTTGTGCGTGTGAATTACAGTTAGAAATTAAACGTTAAAAATGTCTGGAAAGATGAGCCATCTTTTATCCCTGACCTAGGAGGGCGAATTAATAAGCAGGTAAATATTTACAATGTAACAGATTGCCCTGGTAAATGAGTTCTACACACCTTCCCAAGCAGAAGTTAATGGAGGTGAGCACTTTCTAGCCTTGTAAACCTCTTTCTGTGCTACAGCACAAGTCGGCTCAGTAAAATACATTTTAAAGCTTACAGAACATGATATGCCTCAGTTCTAAATTGCACAGAATCTTTTATTTTGAGCAACAAAATAACAGGCGTGAAAATCTTGACAGGAAGGAACTAGAGGTTATCTCTCTCATTCTATAACTTGCATCCCTGAAAATAAAACAGTGTCTCACATTAATTTTTGGTCCAAAAAAACACATTAGGGCTTATTTTGGGGGGAAGGGGGTGTCATTTTTTTTTTCCATGTACAACAATCATCTCTCCCTTCCTGCCCTCTACTCCAATTCTTCCTTTTTCCTTTCTCCCCCCCACCCCCATGTGCAGCATCTTTCTATCCCTCTCTCCCATCCCCCTGTGCAGCAGAACCCCACCCACCCTCCCACCGTGAGACTGACATACCTCTGCTCCTCCAAAAACAGAGGTGGCGGTAGCACTCTGAACAGGCTGCTTTGAGGCCTTCCCCACCTGGGCCTTCCTTCTGCCGCATCACTGATGTCATCGGTGATACAGCAGAAGGAAGGCCCTGATGGGGAAGGCCACAAAGCAGCCCGTTCAGAGCACTACTGCTGCCGCCGCTTTAGGAAGCCTCAGAGCGGAGGTATGTCAGGTCTCACCGGAGTGGGGGATCACTGAATTGACAAGTCCAATTTTTTCAGTAAATCAGGCAGCACTAGTGTTAGGGATGGAGTCGGGGGGGTGGGGGAGTGTTGGGAACATTCGGGCAGGAGGAGCTTCGGGGGAGGTCAATCTTAACTAGAGCTTATTTTTAGGGTAGGGCTTATATTAGGAGCATCTGTAACAAAAATCTCATGCATGAATACAGGATGTCCGGGGTGGTATTTGGAGAGACCTCCCAGGAAAGAGACTTGGGAGTTCTGATCGATAAGTCAATGAAGTCGTCCACGCAATGTGCGGCGGTGGCGAAAAGGGCGAACAGAATATAGGAATGATAAAGAAGGGGATCACGAACAGATTGGAGAAGGTTATCATGCCACTGTACCGGGCCATGGTGCATCCTCACCTGGAGTACTGCGTCCAGCACTGGTCACCCTACATGAAGAAGGACACGGTACTACTCAATAGGGTCCAAAAAAGAGCAACTAAGATGGTTAAGGGGCTGGAGGAGCTGCCGTGAAGTGAAAGATTAGATAAACTGGGCCTCTTCTCCCTCGAGCAGTGGAGATTAAGAAGGGACATGATCGAAACATCAAGGTACTGAAGGGAATAGACTTAGTAGATAACAACAGGTTGTTCACCCTCTCCAAGGTAGGGAGAACAAGAGGGCACTCTCTAAAGTTGAAAGGGGATAGATTCCGTACAAGCGTAAGGAAGTTCTTCTTCACCCAGAGAGTGGTAGAAAACTGGAACGCTCTTCCGGAGTCTGTCATAGGGGGAAACATCCTCCAGGGATTCAAATAGTGGAAAACACCCTCCAGGGATTCAAGACAAAGTTAGACAAGTTCCTGCTGAACCAGAACGTACACAGGTAGTGCTAGTCTCAGTTAGGGCGCTGGTCTTTGACTAGAGGGCCGCACGTGAGCGGATTGCTGGGCACGATGGACCACTGGTCTGATCCAGCAGCGGCAACTCTTTTGTTCTTATGTAAAAATCATTCTAGGTCTTATTTTCAGGGAAACGGTATGTGCTTATAGTTTTGAATTTTTGCATTCTACTCTGTGCACGCTCAGTGTTATTCTATAAATGATGCATGGAACAGAGGTTTAGTAAGAGGGACGGGGGAGGGGGAGCAGATTGCCCCAGGCATCATATTCACGGGGAGGGGGGCATTGGCAGTGGCACCTCTCTTCCTCTGTGCTTCCCCCTCATACCTCTTTAATCCCCTTTTTTTACAAAAGTGCGATGGCCGGTTTTTAGCACAGGCTGGTGCGCTGAACTAGAGAATGACACGGTGACAAAATTCATCACCGTTCCCGTCTCCACGGATAACCGCGGGAAATAATCCCATGTCATTTTTTAGTGTCTATTTCAACCTCAGTCCTTCTACACAGGGCTGTGGAGTTGGAGTTGGAGTCGGAGTCAAGGAGTTGGAGTCGGAGGAAATTTCGGGTACCTGGAGTCGGAGTCGGAGTCAGAAGTACAAAAAACTGAGGAGTCGGAGTCGGAACATTTATCTACCGACTCCATTTTTGAACTTGGCATACCAATCACGAGAGATTCTTTCAGCTATAGCACCCACTATATACACAGCACAAATGTTGCGAGCAGCTTCTGCGGCCTTAGAACCTTGATTAAAAGCAAAAAGAAGGTGGTGTCGAAAATGCTCATTTCTCTCAACTTGACATTCCATTTTAACGATCTGAAAATTAACCAGTGCTGTGGAGTTGGAGTCGAGGAGTCGGAGGAAATTTCGGGTACCTGGAGTCGGAGTCGGAGTCTGAAGTACAAAAAACTGAGGAGTCGGAGTCGGAACATTTATCTACCGACTCCACAGCCCTGCTTCTACACCAGCATTCTTCAAAGCAAAGTGTGTGGGTCAGTGGCTGTGCTTATGTGAGCCAAGGATAATAAAGCCATTGTGACATCACTGATGTGATTGTCTCTTAGGCACTGTTGGAATGAGGCATTATGACATCACAATATCTGCTCTGGATACCAGAGACTGTCATTCTGTAGTGTCTGTTTCAACCTCAGTCCTTCTACACCAGCATTCTTCAAAGCAAAGCTTGCGGGTCAGTGATTGTGGCCATTCATACTCTGATTCTTCCCTCTCTCCTTAAAGAATGACATGAAAATGGTTTCCCGCGGTTATCCGCGGGGACGGGAACGGTGATGAATTTTGTCACCATGTCATTCTCTAATAGCAACCCTAATATAGAAGAGCGTGAATAGTGCAGATCTCACAAGAAACGGCAGAGTATAATTAATCTGGTCCCTATTTGATGTTGTGTTCCTATCAGCGTAGACTCCATTTTTCTGACTTCTAGTCAGCAGGCTCCTGTCAGTTTTGCCCTGTCCCAGAGGCAGAACCCACTGTGGTCAAATCGCATGGGTGTAACCAGACTTATCTGTGCATCTTGCTGGGCTGACAGACTGGCCATGTACATTATTACTTAAAAATAGCCAGCAGCCTACTGCGCAAAAGTACAGTTTTCCTGAAATAGGCTCGTTTGAGAACAGAGTGCCACATCTCTGAGGGAATGAAAAAAAGCCTCGCACAGGACCAGAGGGAACTCCAAAAAAAGCCAACAAAGCAAAATGCTCTTTAGAGAGACTTTTCACAGCATCAAGACAGAGCCTTTTATAAAATACGTATAGTGCAGTGGGAAAAAAGGTGTATTTTGGCAGGGCAGACACTGGAAGACACCATCTGTAAAAGGATGCATTTAAATCTAAACAGTTTCACTTGGAGCTTTGTAAGTACACTATTCACTGTAAACAAATAAGTGACCGTTTTGTTACGTGCACATGGATATGGTGATGTGTACCCATGCAGGTGGTGAATTTTTGTGAACCTGCTCGTGCGAGGCAAGCCAACATACAGTGGAGAGCCATACAGTCAAACCCTGGATAGTGAATAACGTGGCGTGCAAATGTTTTGCCAGATGGGTAAAACATTTTAACTCGATAAACGCGTGTTGTCTTGCAGTACGAGCACGCATACGCGGGTCACGTCAAGAACACATAATATATGTGCGTCGCGTGGCTGGATGTAATACACAAAGCAAAACAAAGAAAAAATCCAACGAGGCTGCAGTAAAAAGCGAACACCAAAAACAAGACAGAAACGGCAGATGGAAATGTACAAGGACAGGAATCTTTATTTTAAAAAACCATATAAATTTGTAATCCTTTAAAAATGACTCTCATATACATGGAATACGGACCGTACACGGTCTGTGTTTCGGAGAAACACTCCTTCCTCAGGGGTCCGAGATGTCCAGTGTATCACATGTAGAGAGTGATGCAGAAAACAGCGTAATAATATGGGCATCGCAATTTTCAAATCTGATGCGGAAAAAAATCTCCTAAGCTGACGCACTAGGTGTGTCCGGCTGCCGAAAGTGAAAGAAATTCGCTTTGATACACGAGTGCTTTGGATTACAAGCATGCTTCCGGAACGAATTATGCCCGCATACCAAGGTTTCGCTGTACTTAAATGTTTGTTATTTTTAATGCTTTTTTACTGCAGTGAATTAAGAAATATTCCTCTCCCCCCCCCTTCCCACAAGTTCTCCTACAACACCCCGATTCATAGCAGGTGGAAATGCTTTGAATCCTATTATAGGTAGCTGAAACTGGTGCAAACGAATAGGGGATAGTAAGATGATATCCTTTTTTCGAAGTGGTGAATTCAAAGCTTTCCTAATGGGATGATTCGGTGCCAAAGTCTGCGTGCATATACATCACTGGCGCTCATGTGTTAAATGGAGTTGTTGCTGCGATGTTGACATGTTAACTCACCACCGTTTTGGTACTTCAGGAAATCCTGCAAGCTGTAGAATGCAAGAAAAAACTTTGTTCCTGTAAAAAAAAAAAAATAATAAAAATTGATCTGAAGTAGATGGACGCAGAGCACAATTTGTACACTTCTCTCTCTGTATTCGCGGTTTCAGCATTTGCGGTTTCGATTATTCACGGTTTTTAGCTTGCTGGCTCCTCCCCCCAAATGACATCAGCTTGCATAGAGAAATCGCTGATTCCAAGCGTTTACAGACAAAATCGCCTATTCCCGGCACTTTCTTCACCGTATTTTGCCTCTCCTTCAGGAACAGGCCAGGTCTCCCACCATGTTATTCGCGGTTTCATCACATTCGCGACGGTTTTTAATAGAAAACAGCGAATAACATATGAAAAAGTTACTTGCGGTTTTTCAGTATTTGCGGTTCTGTTAATCCCCTATCACAGTGAATATGGAGGTAGAAGTGTAAATGGTTGGAAAGCTGGCTACATGTGGTACGAGCAGCACATCCCAATGCCAGAACATATTTAGGTTTTAGGAGGCAGCATATCCCGAACCACGGTATTTCTGATTTCCACTTCTCTCTCTTCATTTGAGGCTTTGGTTTTTGCTCTGTTGGACCTGAGGGCCGAGGAAGCAGAGGGGCTGCACGCTGGCGAGAAAGACAGTTCAGATTTCATCAGTCATCATTTCAGGATCTGAGATTAATTACTCTGAGACGGATATTTTACAAAAATGGTTCCTGGGCTGAGGTGCCTGGAAGGATGCCAAAACACAACTTTGGATGGCTCCTTGCTTTTCCCACTGGCTTCCCGGATAACGCAAGCCTCACAGGGCAGTTGTGGGAGAGCGAGAAAGTCAGCCAGAGGAAGGATTCCATGTAGCAAGACAAGAAGGGATAGCTGGGGACCTGCCATCTTATCGCTTCATACAGCCATACACCCTCCATGTTATTGTCAACAAAGCACACAGGCAGGGTGTTTAACATATACAGTAGATTAGAGAATACTTTGGTCTGCATTCCATTTTGATTGAGATGTGAACATTTACACCAGCTCAGGGCTTGGTGCTAAGTGATCGTGCCTTAATTCTAAACAGGTGTATGGCATGTTAAGAAGCATATGGAAGCATTTTGCTCTATAGACTAGGCTAGAAGTACACTTCTCCCTCCGTATTCGCTGTGATAGGGGATTAACAGGCCTGCGAATACAGAAAAAAACCGCAGATAACTTTTTCACATGTTATTCGCTGTTTTCTATTAATATGGTGAAACCGCGAATAACATGGTGGGAGACCTGGCCTATTCCTGAAGGAGAGGCAAAGCACGGTGAAGAAAGTGCCGGGAATCGGCGATTTTTTTTCTCTGCAAACGCTTGGAATCGGCGATTTCTCTATGCAAGCTGATGTCATTGGAGAGGGGGGGGGGAGGAGCCAGCAAGCTAAAAACCGTGAATAATCGAAACCGTGAATACGGAGGGAGAAGTGTAGGTGTATTTTAAGCACCTAAATCTAAGCACTCCTTTACAGAATTACCCACTGATTGCAAAATAAATGTGCCTACTTTTACGAGCATAAATACTGCAGAGTCGGATGACACGAGCGTTCTCGGGAGACCCTTGATACAGCACTGTTGGGTGCGAAACATGTCATGTCGGGTCAGATTCCCAGACGTTGGCTGATGGAATAAGCTAAGTACATAGGCTACTTTTAATAATTAAAAATTATTTATTAGGTGATATAACAATCATGGAGATATAAACATATTAATAATAATTTTTGGTGAAAAGATGCATACGGGCAGCCAATGATGAGGTGCCACGTAATTCTTCCCGCAATCAAGAATTAACATAGCGGTGGAGTGGTGGGGCTGAGGCTTCCTTTAACAAATATAATAGACAACGGGATCTTCTATATACCTAAGTCCAACTGATGTGATTGGTCTATATGTGAGTGGATTCGCGTTAAATAGATATTGAAGGTGTATGCCATAGATTTTTGAAGGTTAGTACAGGGGTCAGCAACCTTTTTAAAACAAAGAGCCAATTTATCCTAAAAATTTGACCCAAGATTGACAAAAGAGCTGAGTGGGTAGAGCAGGGAGTTTGAGATAGTCCAGGGTTCTCGCTTTCCCTTCCCTCCCCTAGATCTAGCTTCTCTCCCCTCTTTCTTCCCTCTAACGTCTAACCCCTCGCAGATCTCAGTACCTCTCTTCCTTTCCTCCATCCCCTGTCCCTGCCTGTCCCTCTCCCCCCAACCCATAGCTAAGGTTCTCTCCAGGCCCCGATCCTTTAATCTCCCTTCCAACCCCATGATCCCCCCTCCCCCGGGCCTACAGAGGTACCTAGTGGTCTAGCAGGGTCTTCGTGGCAGGAGCATGGCCCTCTCACTCCAGCCTCCATGCGGCTGCCTTCTAAAATGGATACCGTGACCTTTTGGGGCGGCTGGCGGCATTTCCTGTAGTACTGCAAGCTGCCATTTTAGAATGCAGCCGCAAGGAGGCAGGAGTAAAAGGGCCACGTTCCTGCCATGAAGCCCTCCCCCCCAGACTACCAGGTACCTCAGTAGGCCCGGGGGGAATGTGGGATTGGGAGGAAGATTAAAGGGTCAGGGACTGAAGAGCCACATATGACTTATGAGACACAAGTTGCCGACCCCTGCCTTAGTAGAATGAAAGATAATATAATAGAAATATAATAGAAAATTATTTACTTTAAAACTAGCAGCATTTGATACGATTGATCACAATTTACTGTTAAATAGATTATCTTCAACTGGAATTTCAGACCAGGTCCTTAATTGGTTTCAGTCCATATTTTCAGAAAAAACATCCACAGTAAGCTTTACTAACTCTGCTTCTTACCTACGGTATACCCCAGAGATCAATATTATCGCCGTTACTTTTCAATATTTTCCTATCTCCTCTTATCACACTAAGTCAGTCCATACGCTTTACACCTTATGCCTATGCAGATGATATTCAACTTTTGCACCAAATAGATCCCGAAGACCACAGTCAAGTCCAGGAACGACACGAGAAACTGGGAAAAAAATTGAAAAATGGCTGACAGAGAACATGCTGGCTTTAAATATAGAAAAATCAAAAGTCATTTTTTTCCCCTGGAAAGAAGGCTTATCCTTAAAAGCATCAGTCCAAATTTATGACCCTCCATTCCAAATGGTCACGAGTATAAAAATTCTAGGTATGATCTTAGACCAAAAATGATCGTATGGCGAAGAAAAAAGCTCAGTAGTTAGAAATTGTTTTTACAAATTCCATATGATCAGGTCTATTGCAAAGGTCTTAGAACCATCCGCGCTCAATACCCTAATTCACTCTCTCGTTATATCTAAGTTGGATTACTGTAACTCTCTCTATAAAAACATCGCGCAGAAACAAATAAGACGATTGCAGCTAATCCAGAACACTTCTATAAAAATGATTACAAATTCAAAAAAATTTGATCACGTAACCCCTCTTCTACGAAATGCTCATTGGCTCCCTATTCAACGTCGCATAACCTATAAAATTCAATTTCTCTGTTTCGAAATTCGCCGGGCCAACCTTCCTGCCTTTCTTGACAAATTACTAATTCCATATATTCCCCTTAGAACTTTGCGATCCGTACATCAAAACTTAGGGCTCCTTTTACAAAGATGCGCTAGCGTTTTTAGCGCACGTACCGGATAAGCGCGCGCTAGCTGAAAAACTACCGCCTGCTCAAGAGGAGGAGGCGGCAGCAGCTAGCGCCCGTGGCATTTTAGCGCACGCTATTCCACGCATTAAGGCCCTAACACATCTTTGTAAAAGGAGCCCTAACTCACAGAGCGATGCATGTTTTCCTTCTCTTTGATCCTTTGTAGTTCACCCTGCCTGCCTTTTGCTCCTGTATTGTCAGAGTCTAAAATATGTCACTTTTACTGATACCCCATTTTTATACTTGTAAATCGCTTTGAAATATGATACTGCAATTAAATCAAATTTAAACTAAACTTGGACCTACCTTTTTTTTTTAGAATCATGTAGGTGCCTATTGGCCAATTAAAACTATTTCTTCCAAATATGAGTTTATAGAAGATAAGGATGACTTGGCCCTTGCAGTCTGTGCAGTCATCTGTTTAATTCTTATTAACATGAAGGTATAAGCAAACACTAAATTCTCTATATTTATTCTTTCTACCTGCTGCCAAACTTCTCTTTTCTGTAAATATTATAATGTAAGCTCATTTTCTGGCAGTCTTTGAGCCAAGATTCTCTGAGCAGTGTGTAATTGACATGAACTTAAAATTCCTTGGCAACCTGGATCTTCTCTCTCTATCATTTTCATTTTCTCTTGAGGTCATTCTTCAGCTTATCAGTTACTCTAATCCACAGCTGTGTCCATTTTCTTCCTCCTCTGCTGGAAGCTCTAAATATATCTATGGGTTAGGAAGAGAGGTTCCTTCAATTCCAAGAACAATGTCTTGACGGTCTACCCAAAATGGCCACTATCCCTGCTACAGTCCCGTTTCCTAAACTGCGTTTCTTTTCCCTCGTTCTCACGTATTGTCAACCTATGATGCTCTTCAACTATGCCCTCTAGTCCTTTGATTGCTTTATTTTCCCATTCCATTCTCTCATTCACACTGGCTCTTTAGTCTCTTGCAGAACATTTGCGAAAATCCAGTTCCATTTAGAAATTTCACATTGTCTAAACGTGGGTGGGCTAGAAGTTCCAAAATCAAAGTTTGCTCATGCAAAGTCCAGGCCCAAGCAAACATTAACTTTTAACTGACCAAGAGAGATTGCAACATATTCCTACTTGAGCAATTTTGGTAGAAATAGACCATGGAATGCCAATTTCAAAAACAAAAGAAACCGTGGAGAAGATATTCTTGATGAAGGCGTTTATTCAGTCAGTTATAAAGCTGCAGTGAAAATCCACATGTGTATAAAAAAGACCCAACACGGTCCGTGTTTCGACAAACACGCCTTCCTCAGGGGACCTAAGTTGTGTTTTAAAATCAGAGAAAGCCAATGTGGATAATTAGAGATCTACAAAAGACCAAATCTTTAGATTAAACTACAAAACACCGCTCTCTAGCAAAATAGCCAATTTCAATGTTATGTGAACTGCACATTAGAGATGTCCTATTGTGACATGCATAATTAAGTATAAATTTGTATATGTTTTTTTTCAATAAATATTCCTGTCCTTGTACATTTCCATCTGCAGTTTCTTTCTTGTTTTGGGTGTTTTCTTATTTTTTGTGCCCATTTGTACTCTGATTCTTATGTGAGCCAAGTATAGGATAATGAAGCCATTGTGACATCACTGATGAGGTTGGCTCTTAGGTATTGGTGGAATGAGGCATTATGACATCACAATCTCAGCTCTGGAATGTTGCATCTCTTTGGATTTCTGCCAGGTACTTGTGACCTCAGTCCTTCTATACCAGCATTCTTCAATGTAAGGCTTGAGGGTCAGTAGTTGTGCCTATTCATACCCTGATTCTTATGTGAGCCAAGTATAGGATAATGAAGCCATTGTGACATCACTGATGAGGTTGGCTCTTAGGCACTGGTGGAATGAGGCTTTATGACATCACTTATCTTCCCAATTAAATCCTTTCACATCAAGCAAGAACATAAGAAACTCGGGCATGTTCATGTACCCTACTCCAAAAGCCTGCCGCTATAAAAGTTTTTTAGACAAAACTCTAGCCTTTCAAGCGGGAAGAATGAACTCTTGGATGTGTTCTCTGATTGCCCACTCCCAGTCTTACTATGAGTTTAGAAAATCACTGAAAACCTATCTGTTTGGTAAATTTATGGGCTTTAACATTAAAAAAAAAAAAAAAAAATTCTGATCAAGTCCAATCAAATTCATGGGGAAAACTTCTATTCACAACTTTTTCAACTTTAGGTTTTTCTGAACAACCCCAACCATCCTTCACTTTCTGAATAAACATGGTGCGTAATTCACTTAAGACAAAAATTCATCTATTGTTTAACAAATTTAGGGAGAATACCACAGATGGGCAGACCGGATGGGCCATTTGGCCTTTATCTGACATCTTTTTTTCTATGTAACATAAGAATGTAGGAGTGCAGGCCTTGAGTGCCACAAAAAAAGCCAGGTTTTCAGGATATCCATAATGAATAGGCCGGAGATAGATTTGTATACAATGGAAATATTATCCATGCATATTCATTAGGGATATTATGCTATGTGGTTCTTAGCTGTTTCTAGAAATCTTGGTTTTTTTAATGTTTTTATTATATGTGTGAACTATTTTGAATGATCTTTGATCAGGAAAATGGTATTGGAGAAAAAAAATATTCTGTAAACCTGGCCTAGTTGTGGCACTAGAGTCCTGAACTCCCCCATCTCTGCACTAAAATGTGCCAATTCATTTGTAAATGTTAGCAGTCTTTCTTCAATACTGTAAATAAATTTCCACAAACAGGTCAGTAGATAAAAATCTATGGGCTCCTTTTACAAAGCCATGGTAAGTTTTTTTTTTAATTGCTGGTGGTATTAGCTCAGATGCTCATAGAATTTCCATGAGCGTCAGAGCTAAAATCACTGCCTCTGGCGATAAAAAAGCCTAACACGGCTTCGTAAAAAGGAGGTGGGGAGTGTTTGGAGTAGAAATGCCAAAAAAGATTGCAGACATATTTTCTATTTGAATGATGCAGGCCTAGGTAATTGTTTCCAATAGTTCAAAGTTTCTTATATTTTTAATTAAATACAGTATATAAAAATGTAAATTATGTGGAAAACATTTAAAAGAGCAACACAAAAAGGCAAAAATGATCCACAGTAAAAACAATTCCAAGATAAAAACAACAGACAGTGGATGTGGGTGTCTTGAAAGATGATTTTAGTCGCTTGTCACAATAAAAATACAAATAAAAGTCTGAATTAGTAATACACTTCTCCCTCCGTATTTGCGGTTTCAGCAATCGCGGTTTTGATTATTCACGGTTTTTAGCTTGCTGGCTCCTCCCCCCAAATTACATCAGCTTGCATAGAGAAATCGCTGATTCCAAGCGTTTACAGAGAAAATCGCTGATTCCCAGCACTTTCTTCACCGTGTTTTGCCTCTCCTTCAGAAACAGGCCAGGTCTCCCGCCATTTTATTTGCGGTTTCACCATATTTACGATGGTTTTTAACAGAAAACAGCGAATAACATGTGAAAAAATTATTCGCGGTTTTTCTGGACTTGCGGTTCTGTTAATCCTTTATCACAGCGAATACGGAGAGAGAAGTGTACACGTATGATTGTCCTGACCCTACACGGTCCGTGTTTCAGCGAGACCGCCTTCCTCAGAGGTCCGGTACAAAGGGTACAAAGATAAACATATGAGCAAAACAATGTGTCTTTGAGAATAAAACCTGAAAATGTCTTGAAACAAGCAGAGCTTAATCCATTATCTCTGATACATAAGAGCTAATCTGAAGTAAAATTAGGACATTTCTAGAGGGGAAAGTGTCAAAAAGGTCTATTAACAAAGCAGGATGACTAAGACGACAATACTTTGATCTTTGTTCTTTGAACTATGTAATTTTGTCTTCTCTTGACAAGGCCAAATAATAGGTAGAGGTCAATTTAGACTTTTAAGTTCTCTTGTCTGAGAGATAAACTCAAGATGCACCATTGTGTCTGCCCTTTTTTACAAAAACTTGAATCCACCTGGTGTCAAAGAGTTCCTTTTTTCCATCTTTCGTCAGAAGATGAAACGAGTTTAGTTGTGAATTTAGGATTACAACCTTTCCAACTTTAACACTAGCATTATGCAGGCAGGTCAGGCCACTTATGAGGGTGGCTTGAAAAATATGGCAAAAAAAAAGTAAGTGAAACGACTTAGGGCTAGATTCACTAACCTGCCTCTCCGTGCCCGATCCGTGGCTGATCCGCGGCAGGCCACCCAATCCACCAACGCTCAGCATGCAAATGGGGGCGATCGGAGGAATGCCCTCCCTCCCCCACCGACCACACGGATCGCGAATGAGTGATCCGGAAGCATGCGCAGGCCATCTGTAGATGCAAACTGCTTTTTTTTTTCCTGTTTTTTACTACTACTTTGCGAGCCCGTGGTTTGAACCCGCTTTCCCCCGCTTTTCCCCCGCTCACAGTGCGGGGGAAAAGGCAGGTGAGTCAGGGCGCAGGGCGGCAAGAGGAGAGTCAGGGCTGAAGTCAGACTGAAAAGGGCATGAGATGTCGAGCTGAAAAGGGCAGGAGAAGTTGGCAGAGAGCAAGAAAGGTCATGAGCGACTGGTCCCCCCTTTTTGGATCAGCCAGCCCAGCCGGTGTTCCTTTTAAAGTTTAGTGAATCGCGTCCCTGCCTACTTTGCCTGCCGTTTCCCCTCATTTGCATGCATGGATCGGAATTGGATCGGAGGAGCGGTTAGTGAATCGGGCCAAAAGGAAATTGGGTCGCACACCGATCGGTACACAATCGGTTTGCTTAGTGAATCTAGCCCCATAGTCTCCATTGAGGGCTACGTCCTTAGACCAGCGAGTTTTCAATTTTTTTTGTAAGCTGTTTGGGAGATTGAACCTTTTCGAATTCTAGTGCAATCTTTCATTTTGTCCAGAATAGATTATTACAATTTAGAATTCAGTGGCGTAGCAAGAGAGGTTGGCACCTGGCATTGTCGCTTGTTGCCCCCCCCCCCCCCACTCTTCCCCAAAACGCCATGCACCTCCCGCCTACCTCTTGAAATGTTCATGGTTAGGGGCAGAGATTTCCTTAGGTGCCATTAGCCGTGATTCTCCATCGATTTTCCGTGGCCTTTGAATATTGTATCTCGTAACCAGGCAGTAGAGGGGGGGTCCAGAGGGGTGGAGTCGAGGATAAGCGGACACTTATTCAGGTACAGCCATATTGAGTACTGGTGCTTGAACAGCTAAGTGGCCAGATAGGATTGTGAAAAGACTGTCCTATCTTTTACCAACTAGCTATGTGGGTACTGTCATTGAAAATCATCCGGCACCTGCATAACTTTCAGGCTGCGGTTTTTATTCATTCGGTTTTCTATATCGTTCTCTCAGGGGAGCTCTGAATTTATTCAGGTACTCAAGCATTTTTCCCTGCCTGTCCCGGCAGGCTCACAATCTATCTAACATACCTGGGGCAATTGGGGGATTAAGTGACTTGCCCAGGGTCACAAGGAGCAGTGAGGGTTTGAACCCACAACCTCAGGATGCTGAGGCTGTAGCTTTAACCACTTCAGCACTCTAGAAATCAAAATGTAGTAAAAGTGAGCCAAGTATAGGACAATCAAGCCATTGTGACATCACTGATGAGGTTGGCTCTTAGGCATTGGTGGAATGAGGCATTATGATGTCATAATACCAGCTCTGGTTCATGGTATTTATTTATTCAATTTTCTATTCTATTCAATTTTCTCCCAGGGGAAATCAGAATGGTTTACATGAATTTATTCAGTTACTCAAGCATTTTTCCCTGTCTTTCCTAGTGAGCTCACAATCTACCTGAGGTAATGGGGGATTAAGTGACTTACCCACTAGGGTCACAAGGAGCAGCATGGGTTTGAATCCACAACCTGCCACTCTAGAAATCAAAATGTAGTAAAAGTGAGACAAGTATAGGACAATCAAGCCATTGTGACATCACTGATGAGGTTGGCTCTTATTGGTGGGATTTGACATTATGATGTCACAATACCAGCTCTGGTGATCAGAGGCTGAAGCTTTTCACACTATTTATTTATTCAGTTTTCTATACCATTCTCCCAGGGGAGCTCGGAATGGTTTACATGAATTCATTCAGGTACTCAAGCAATTTTCCCTGTCTGTCCTGACAGGCTCACAATCTATCTAGCGTACTTGGGTCAACGGGGGGATTAAGTGACTTTTCTAGGGTCACAAGGAGCAGCGTGGGTTTGAATCCACAATCTCAGAGTGCTGGTTGCTGGGTTGCCAAGCTATTCTCCCCCCCTCCAAGTCTCCTTGATTCTCCCCCTTTATCAGTGATGTAGTAAGGGGGGTAGACTGCCCTGGGTACTGTCTTGGTGGGGACACCGGCATCTCTCTGCCCCCCATACCTCTTTAAATCTTTGTCAACATGAGCAACTTCTCAGGCCTGCTGTTTGCAATGGCCTGGCTCCCCTCTGAAATTACTTCCAGATCACATGACCAGGCAGTGATATCAGAGGGAAAGCCAACGCTTATGCGAGCAGCTGGTCGGAGAAGCTGCTCGTGTTGACAAAAATTTAATGAGGTATGGGGAAGGGAGCGTGGAGTGGGGGATGGGCAATGAGCTGGGAGAAGAGAGGAGAGCATGGGGATGCTCCACCACCTCGGACGCCTCCTACCCTCACTACGCCACTGCCCCTTATCTCCACATTCTGATACCCATCACCTCAGCACCCATCAACTGATCCCACTGTACAACTGCCAAACACTCCCAATCTAATCCCCCCAGTCCTTATTCCTCTCCTTGGTTCCAATCCCTTCCCCCAGTTCCAATCCTCTCTTAGCCTCACATAAATTACACACTTATATGATGTTGTGTCACAATCATGGGCATGAAAAAGTGAACGATGGATCATTTTTGTCCCTTTAGTGATGCCATGCACTGTTATTAACTCAAAAGGGGGGAGGGGAGGGGGCACAACTGATAAATGCCCTCGGATAATTTTCCTCCTAAAACACAGTGCAGATCACCCAGCAGCCTCACTTGCAGAAAAGTCTTTATAAATCCACTGCTCTTTTCTTCGGAATTCCAGGCTTGAACTGCACGATAATATCCCAACTTGACTTTTTCCTGTCTGCTCTGGCATTAGGTCACTTGATGTCAAACATGGTTAAACTGGGCAACGCCATTTTGAGTACAAAGCTATGCACTCGGGCCTAGTAAATTTTCAAAGAGGGCACGTTAGAAGCATAACTCTCAAAGTTAGGAACATACACTAAATCCTTTGACTATTAAACCCATAGACATTAAAAAATATTCAACAGAGATTATATCGTCACAGCAGAAGTTCCATAACAGTAGTGAAATGTTTAGGTGTTATGTGAAGGTTCTCTTTCACCACATCCTCATGTGTACCTGGAGGAACAGAATTGTAATAGCATTATTATATAATGAATGCACATTATTTATCACATCTGAGGGAACAGTCCTACATGTTCCTGGAAACTCATCTGCAGTCTCACAAAATTATTTATTTAATAGAGTTTTATCTTTCATTAATGCAGGTAAAACCTTCCCTTGGCAAGTTATCAGTTTTGTGAACCACCTAGATAGCAATGGTCAGTATATCAATTAAATGTGAAATATAAAACAGTTCAACCCCTTTTTCACATGAGAAATCTGTCATGATCCCTCAGGAGATCCCCTTTGTCACTGATTTCATTCAATGCATATTTGACTCCTCTAGGGGTTTATTTGCAAGCTCTTGGCCTTTATATAGAGATTCACCTAAGGCTGTGTACAGCAAGTATCGATGACAGTCCTAGGTGAAGCCCTGGCAGGGTCTTTCTTCTGTTGCTTTTGAAGTGACATGGCAAAGGAAAGGCCTGTCTACAGCACTGCCTCTGTTTACAGCACTGCCTCTGCTAACTAGTTGCCACTACTGCTTTGGGAAGCTGAGGGAGGGAAGGGAGGTTGGTGGGTTAGGACCCCTGCCACTGCTGCTTTGGGGATGGAGGAAGGGAGGGAGGGGGGTTGTTGGGTCAGGACCGCTGCTGCTGCTACTTCAGAGCTGGAGGGAGGGAGGAGGGTTGGCAGGTCAGGACACTACTGCTGCCGCTGCCACATAGTGTAAGTGAGGGCAGGAGTGGGGTTGGCAGGTCAGGACCACCACTGCTGCCACCACCACTTAGTGTAAGTGAGGGAGGGAGGGAGGTTGGCGGATCAGGACCACCGCTGCCGCAGCCACTTAGTATAAGAGAGAGAGGGGGGTTGTCGGGTCAGGACCGCTGCTGCTGCTACTTCAGAGCTGGAGGGAGGGAGGAGGATTGACAGGTCAGGACCACTACTGCTGCCGCTGCCACATAGTGTAAGTGAGGGCAGGAGTGGGGCTGCTGCTTTAGGGCTGGAGGGAGGGCGAGGATTGGCAGGTCAGGACCACCACTGCTTAGTGTAAGTGAGTGAGGGAGGGAGGCTGGCGGACCAAGACCACCGCTGCCGCAGCCACTTAGTATAAGGGAGAGAGTGGGTTTGGAGGGTCAGGACTGCTGCCACTGCTGCTTCAGGAGCTGGAGGGAGGCAGATTTTTTTTTTGTCGGTGTCGGTTGGTTTAGAGTGCCGGTTGCTTGAGTCCCGGATAATTGGGATTCTATAGTATAATTTTTAGCATTTTTATTCTTAATCACCCTTTGTAAATTTTTGTAATCTTTTGTATACCTCTATGAAACCAGTAAGAGGTATAGTGGTACAGAAGACCCCATTAGCATTTGCATGTAATGCATGTTTCCCTTGTTATTTCATAATTCTCTGTGAATGTTCTCTTTATATAATCCACAAAGAATGGTGAGGTGTTTGTAGAATACAAATGGAACGTTTTACGTTATGTTATGTTCTACAGTGGGCAATACTTACATTAAAATTCCCAGACCGAAGTAATCTTGCAGTGAGCTTAATGACCAAAGCCAAAGATGAGCACAATATGGCAATACTCGAGAAAAGGTCTAGGATCTGAAGAATCAGATGATACCATTCGTAGTTTAATGGGTCTTTGCAGGAAGACATAAACCTGGTGTAAGGAAAGGGTAACTGTATCGCGTAGCCAAGATAGTTGGTTCCTGCAATCCCAGCAAAGGAATAATAGCAATATGGACCAACCAGGATGGATGCGACAGCGACAGCAAATTGAATCGGGCATGTGACGACGCTCAGTACGGCGAAGGTGTAGCAAGCTTCCCACTGCAATCAGAAGAAAAAAGCATCATTGGCTATTTATTTTTTAAATGATTTATATTCTGCATATCCTACAATTCTATGTGGATTACAAATTATTCAGGTACTCAAGCATTTTCCCTATCTATCCCAGCGTGCTCATACTCTATCTAATGTACCTGGGGCATTAAGTGACTTGCCCAGGGTCACAGGAGCAGTGTGGGATTTGAACCCACAACCCCAGGGTGCTGGGGCTGTAGCTCTAACCATTGCACCATACACTCCCTATCTAACCTACATAGAAGCAGAGAAAAATGAAGGCAGATAAAGACCACCTGTTCATTAGTTAATAGTCCGAAGAACTGCAAGCGTCAAAACCAGCAGGTTTAACTATGTTTAGAACATAGACCCCCTTAATATAAATTCTCAGCTAGGAAATGCATTATGTAGCATGCAAATGAGTAAGTCCTCACATCCTTAGTTCCTTTATAGATTGTGTGACATGATTTTAGGTGTAGGACTGCAATAGTATTTCTTTGTGTTTTTGTTTCATTAAAATAAAATAAACAGCAAGCTGAGTTACGAAAACTACATGAAACAGTGATTTGATTGTTTTAAAAAGATTAGAGCTCCATGGACGCTCTGAGGTCTTGGCAGCTTGGGTTTCTTTGGATGTCTCCAAGATAATGCCAGGGGGAGTCAGAGATACTGACAGCCAGATGGGGCTTTGAATCTTTTAACATAGAAACATGATGGTAGATAAAGGCCAAATGGCCCATCCGCAGCATCCACTATCTCCTCCTCTCCCTATTGGCTAAGGCTCTTTACACCTGCATTATGAGGTCATAGAGCCATTATGATTATAAGCTAAGGCTCTTAACATTTGCATTGTGAGGTCATAGAGCTTTATGCTCATAGAAACATGATGGCATATTGTAGGAATTTCACACAGGAAACACACACACGCAGTCTTAGAGTCGAGAAGGAGGTGCTGCCAGGGGCTAGCTCCGAGTCCCTTTTTATTATGCTTCTAAGCTAATGACATCATAGTAACTCCCTCGTTTACACATCTCATGATTGGTGGGTACAAAGGTACATGCTTTTACATTGGTGGATACGAAGAAAGATACATGCTTATACATCGTGATCACCCTCCCTATACCTCGTGCTTTTACCTCGTGATTGTCTTCCAACTCAGCACCATAATTCTTTCACAGGGGCTTATAATTCTTACTCAGGGCCTAGATCCGTACATAGGGCCTAGATCGGTGTGCCGACCTGGCCTGGTTCAGAACTGCCTGTGTGCTGACCTTGTCTGTGTTCTGATGCCCTGGATCAGAACTTATCAGACCTTCATCCCTACAGCAGATAATGGCCAAATGGCCCATCTAGTCTGCCCATTCACAACGTCCACTATCTCCTCTTTTCCCTAAGAGATCCCACGTGCCTGTCCCACACTTTCTTGAATTTAGACACAGTCTTTGTCTCCACCACCTCTACAGGGAGACTATTCCAGGCATCTTCTGTAAATAATAACTCTTCAAACTTCAAATTGTGCTTTATAGAATGACTGCATATTTACCAGTGATCTTTGTGTCCATGCTCTATAAGCCAAAAGAGCAAGTACCCCAGTAGTAACTGCCTGTGAATAGAACAGAGCACAATACAGAGGAACCGGTTACAAGCAGTAGTGTAATTTACAAGAAGTTCAGGGCCAGATTTTATAAATGGCTCTGCTCAACGCAGTTGTCAATCAATTGCTAGGCATCGGTATATTAGACCAGGTTTTACTTGGCCTAATTTACTTGCGCTTAATTCAAAAGCCTAGCAATGCCTAAGTCAACCATGCCTATTCTCCATCCCCTAACCATGCCTACTTTTCAGGTAGGCGTCATTAGACATGAGAAAGCACCTCCACTTAAGTGGTCACTAAGCATCCTAAGAGTTCAGCAACAAACTCTTAAGTGGTCATTTTAATGTTTTTTGATTGGTTGAAAACTGGCGTGGTATGCCAATTAAAATACAAAGTTGAGTATAGATTCCGAAGTTAGGCGTTACTAAACATCCTTGATTAGGGTACCAGAATCTAGCCTTCAGAGCCTCTTAATGTTTGCCATTGACCTTGAGTCACTGAGGCTGTTAATCAGAGCTTCCCAAATTCATCCTGGGGACCCTGTGGCCAGCAGATTTCCAAAATATCCACAATAAATATGCAAAGCTAGACCAGCATAAGATGGAGGCAGGCTCATTCAAATTTATCTTCGCTTATCTTGAAAATCCGACTAGCTGTGGAAATTTATCTGGATAGCCTGTTTACCATGCAGGAACCCCTATTGCATGTTGTAAAAGGAGCAGATATGAATACTTCTCTAGGATACGACCAATGTTATTTGTTGTAGATTTCCCGACCGTGATGCAGAGCTTCGTTATCATGAAACTGGACTTTGTAATGCCTTGATGTCGGGATTGAGGAAGTCAAAAATGCAGGTGTTACAGGCAGTGCAGAATCCAGGTTCGAGAATGATCACCGGGGTATCTCGATATCAACATATATGCCCAGTGTTGAAACATCCACATTGGCTACCTGTAGCATTTCGCATTGAATGAAAAATCTTGACGATTCTACATCAAGTAATTTATGGAAAGGCACCCCGGTCCCTAATTCAAGTCATAAGAAAATATTTACCATCTCATTCTCTGAGATCCGAATCTGCTCTGAGGTTGAGCCTTGGGAATGTACGTGAGGGCAGCAATCTCAGTAGCGGGTCCTCAATTATGGAATTAATTAAAGGGGACCATTGAGAGTGTGTCAAGATTTGAAGAGTTTTTTAAAAATTTCTGAAAACTCACCTTTTTGTTAAGGCTTTTTTTTTCAGATGATGTTGAAATTGTATGAATGAGTAGCTTGTGAAAGAGCCTATGGTACTGTATTTTCTACTTTGTACTTAATTTGTAATCCGCTTAGGTGGTTAAGCGGAATAAAAATTTTTTAAATAAATATAGGTATTCATATGTGGTATAGCTAGTGCTATGTTACATATTGAAAGACCATGGCAGGTCATTGGATTCCTTGTTTTGTATTATGTTAGCACACCAGCCATAGCCTGGTCTACCAATTCCCTGAGCTTCCAACCTCAACAGTTCCCTACCTCTTGGGCAGTGGCTTCTCCTTGTCTGTCTCAATAGCAGACTATGGACTTTTCCTCCAGGAACATGTGCAAGCGGTTTTTTTATTTAAACCCAGCTACACTACCTGTGGTTTCCACATCCTCTGGCGATGAGTTCCAGAGCTTAACTATTCATTGAGTGAAAAAAAATATTTCCTCCTATTTGTTTTAAAGATGTCGTATTAGTATTTTTTTGGCTTGCCCAAAACTTAACACATTGTGGTAGAAGGGCTCCTTAGTGCTTAAACCACTTTTACTGATATTTCAGTATCACAAGAAACTGCAAGCATACTGTATGCTTTTAAAAGAATTAAACACTATAATCCAGTGGTTTCAAAGTGGCAGCCCGGGGGGGGGGGGGGCATATGCGGCCCGCCAGGTACTTTTTTGAGGCCCTCGGTATGTTTATCATAATCAGAAAAGTAAAATAAAACCGTTTCTTGATCATATGTCTCTTTAGCTATAAATCATAATATTATTATTAAGACTTAGCCAAAAGGAAAGATTTATAAAATATAAAGAGTTTTACCTCATGCAAAATGGTCATTTCTTTAATAAGACATTAACTAGTTTTTTTCTGACGCCCTCCAAGTACCTACAAATCCAAAATGTGGCCCTACAAAGGGTTGGAGTTTGAGACCACTGCTATAATCTTTCATTGTGGGCAACATGTGCCTTGTATCATGTACCATCCTGCGACTGTCCCTTCACTGTAGTGTATTTGTTACTGCAGGAACAGTTTCGTCTGCTCTTCCCCACAGCTGTTTGTCTCTGGAAAGGATTTTACGCAACGGCAGCTGGCAACGATACCAGAACTGGATGAAGGCCAACTAAATGTTTGTGTCATTGATATTTGAAGGGGTGGATGAATGAGGGTTGATGAAACACCGCTAAAAATTAGGAACATGGGGTAGACAAACTCAGACGGAATGGAAGTAAATAAGAGAAAAGGAGGGAGGGGGAGGGGAAGAATAAAACAAACAAGAAAAGAGGCAGTGCAGGAAATAGAAGGAGACCTGGTACGACTTTATGCATTTCTTGATTTGAAATATTTCTGTCCTGCTGCAAGGAATCTCCTTCCCACCCGCCCGCGCCCCTTTTCCCTGTTACCTTTTGATCTTCAGCGTGAGCAGCAACGAACTTGTTGCCCGCATCGGCTTCGGCACTTTCTCCGACATCACTTCCAGAAGTAACAAAACAAAGAGAAAAGTTCCAACCTAAACTGCAGTAAAAAAACAACCAAGAGCAAACAAAACAAAACTGCAGATCTGTACAAGACGTAGGCAAAATTTATTGTGACAAAAATAATTATATGCAAACCCTTATACCAATCAGGGGACCCGACACGGTCCGTGTTTCGGACAAACCTTCGTCAGGGGTCCATGGTAAAAAAAGGGGGGGGAACAAAAAAGTCACAAAAAACTGGCTCTTTGCAGTGGCGAATTTTGACGTCGCTCATACTTTGCTGCTACTCTACAGTTTTTTGTGAGTTTTTTGTTTCCCCCCTTTTTTTACCATGGACCCCTGATGAAGGTTTGTCCGAAACACGGACCGTGTCGGGTCCCCTGATTGGTAAAAGGGTTTGCATATAATTATTTTTGTCACAATAAATTTTGCCTACGTCTTGTACAGATCTGCAGTTTTGTTTTGTTTGCTATCACTTCCAGAAGTGACATCGGGGAGAGCTCCGAAGCCGACGCGGGCGGCAAGTTCTTCACTACTTGCGCTAAAGTTTAAAAAAGGCACAGGGAAAGGGCGCGGGCGCGTGAGCACGGCAGGGGGAGAGGGTGGGGGAGGGGCTCCACCACCCTAGGCGCTGGTCACCCTCACTACACCACTGGTGCCAAGCACATCCCATTCCCATTCTCTGCTCGTGCCATTCTCCTGGCCTGAAAAGCTAACTTTGAAAATGCCACAAAGACCCTTAACGTGGCTCTGCACAATGAAAACCGAGTGTTAAGGGTTTAGCAAAAGGGCCCCTAACATTTTCTGAATATCCAGCCTTGCCCCCCCCCAAAGCAACACGTTTTTTGAAAAGATTTAACACCTCTGCTCCACTCATGACCTTCAAATTCTCTTTAGCTACAGACCAGATGGATTATTTGATAGTTATGCTCTGGCATACTACAGCAAATGCATTTTGGCCGATGCTGTCTTATTTTTGAGCGTTCCGCCATATATCAATCTTAGGAATTTTGAAGAATATCTCCCATTAAGTGAGGCCTGAAATTTCAATCTTGGCATATAAGTGCAACAAAGTTCCCATGGACAAAAGCAAAAACATCTGGAATCTTGAGTAGTTGTTGGCTTATTTTGATAGGACAGCCTACAAGGGACTCCAGGGATTTCAGGGAGCATAAATAACGCAACGGAGAATGACTAAGAATTATAGTGACAAGGTTGTAGAAGAAAATGGAGGCCCAGCCTCTTTATAATCACCATTTCCAACTGAAACCTAGGCTTTTTACTCTCTCTAGCTCATGTGGCTGCCTGATGAAAACAAATATAGGGCTGATTACCACATAGAGTGGAGGAGTGGCTGCCTCAGCACCCTGGGGTTATGGGTTTGATCCCAGGGCTGCTCCTTGCAACACTGAGCAAATCACTTAAGGGCAAATTCTATAAGAAGCGGCCAAAGGTTAGTCAGCTAATTAGGCACTGTTCAGCGCGATTTAAGTAAAATCGGGTGCTGTTTAATGAATCACGCTGAGCAGAACCTATTTTGGAGGCGCCCAAGAAATAGGCCAGCTCCAGGCACAACTAAAAGTTAGATGCGGAGCTGAGCGCTTAAGCACGCTTAAGAGCAGTGATTCTGCAACAAGGCGCCTCACATGTTGCCACGCCCACGCCTAACATGCATAGCGCCTACTTTTTTGAAGGCCGCCTAAATTTTTAGAGGCGCCTTGTTAGAGAATCGCGCTTTCTTGATAGGCGCCTATATTTCAATCAGTGCTGATTAAAAAGCTTAATTGAGCTTGTTCTTCAATTTAGACAGGCGCCTATCTAGTTGGACGCCTTCGAAATAGGTGCTGGCTACAGATTTTGGGCCTAGGTGCCTAACTTAGGCACGGATATTTAGGCAAAGAGAACCCTGGCATAGATATGGTACTGCTCTGTATAATGAATTGCTTATATTCATGTTTTTATGGTTCAGATATCTCTGTGAAGATAACACCGTTCACGTTCTTCCTCCTGACGAAGCATACTGTGAAACACAAACTCGTGTTGAGGAAGAGGACATTTTGATTATGCATCAACTGATTTAACAGCTGACTATGGATGTGTGTAGCTATTTGAATTATACTGAATTATGGGATTTTTGAATATTTCTTGGAACATCTTACTGTGTTCAATTACATGGGTTGCCAATTTCTGCTAGGATAACTTATAAGCTCTGTGTATTGATTTTTAATATTTGACATGGCCTAGCTCCTTCTTATTCGCTGGATTTAGTTTCCTTAATGATAAGCAATGAAATCAATTCTGTTTACAATTTCCATCGCCTAAATCAATTAAGCTATTCACCGTGGGCCTCATCTGGGGCAGCCTCCTTGGAGCGGCTGGGGCACGGGCAGTGTGTCTGGGAGGGAATGCATGGATGGGAGAACATCTCAGGGGAGGAGACATAGGCATCCTGGGACTGTCGGCCAAGTCTCTTCCCTGAAGAAGCCCTTTCTGGAAACGTCAATTGCTCCTCCTAAACTTACTTGCTCCACTTCATCATGCTTCTATTCCTTTCTCTCCTCTCTTCTACCTTCCAAAGTATTTAGATCAATGCTGTCTTGTTAAAATGTTTATTTTATTTTTATTTTTCCTCTAACTCTACTTTTCACTTCTCTATTACCCTCCAGGTACTTTAGTTAGATTGTGAGCCTTCGGGACAGTAAGGGAATTTTTCAAGTACCTTTCTTATTTCTAATCTTAATGTATATTTTCTGTAAACCGCTTAGAACCTAACGGATGTAGCGGTATATAAGAAATAAATTACATTACATTATAGTTATCAAGCTCCGACTTTTGGGAATAAACTTCCTCTCACTGTTAGATCAGAAACAAATTATTTAGTTTGTAGAAAGCTTTTAAAAACAGTTTTATTCAAGAAATGTTTGGACTGATTGTTTTAATGATTTTTTTCACTATTGCTTGTTTAACTGGGTTTGTTAATTGATCTAAGGGACTTTCTAAGCTTATTTTCTATACAAAAATTGATTTCTCCCTTTCCCCATACTATTGTCCTTAATTGTTCTTCCTTTCTTTCAAATTGTATTTCTCCCCACTAACCTATTGTTTCATGTAAGTAAAATTATGTTTTTAATAGTTTAACTGGGCCCCTTTTTAAATTTTTACTGTAAAACGCTTAGAATTTATGATTAGCGTTTTATCAAATTTTTAATAAACTTGAAACGTGTTTGTTTCCGGTCATCTGCTTTATTGGAACTCACAAGGGCTATGGCGGAATATGAAGAGCTCTATAATGTAATGTTTGTGTATGTTTCGGGGGCTTTGCACTTTGAGGGAATTATAGGCACTGGCAGTGTGTTCAATGAGGCGTTTCACAATTGCATCTTCCCTCCTGCCTCCTAGTGACAAGACTCAGCAAGATAAATAACATTTTGTGTATTTTTATTGACATTAGAGAATGACACGGTGACAAAATTCATCACCGTCCCCGTCCCCACGGATAACCGCGGGAAACCATCTTCATGTCGTTCTTTAAGGAGAGAGGGAAGAATCAGAGTATGAATGGCCACAACCACTGACCCACAAGCTTTGCTTTGAAGAATGCTGGTGTAGAAGGATTGAGGTTGAAACAGACACTACAGAATGACAGTCTCTGGTATCCAGAGCAGATATTGTGATGTCATAATGCCTCATTCCACCAGTGCCTAAGAACCAATCACATCAGTGATATCACAATGGCTTCAATATCCTTGGCTCACATAAGAATCAGAGTATGAATGGCCACAACCACTGACCCGCAAGCTTTGCTTTGAAGAATGCTGGTGTAGAAGGACTGAGGTTGAAACAGACACTACAGAATGACAGTCTCTGGTATCCAGAGCAGATATTATGATGTCATAATGCCTCATTCCACCAGTGCCTAAGAACCAATCACATCAGTGATATCACAATGGCTTCATTATCCTTGGCTCACATAAGCACAGCCACTGACCCGCAAGCTTTGCTTTGAAGAATGCTGGTGTAGAAGGACTGAGGTTGAAATAGACACTAGAAAATGACATGGAATTATTTCCCACGGTTATCCACGGGGACGGGAACGGTGATGAATTTTGTCACCGTGTCATTCTCTAATTGACATCTTAGGATGGTAGGCAGGTGATGCTATGATGTTTTTGCTTACACTACTGCCAGTGTTTATCTGACTAAGAACAATAAATCACTTTTTTGTTTTTTTTAAATTATTAGTATGTCTTATTGCTTGAGGGTAAATATTGCATGTCTAAATTTAGGACACCTAACGACGCCTAAGCACGATTTCATAAAGTGCGCCTAATTTATATAGAAACACGCGTATTGCTGCACTAGCTGTCACTGATATTTTAGGCGCACTTTACAGAATCGGGCGCCTATTCTATAATGGCATCTGGGCGCCCAGAATCTGTTAGAGACTACTCGCATAACCCGGTACTGGGGTGCCTAAAATATGGGGCTCCTTTTACTAAGGTGCGCTAGCGTTTTTAGCGCACGCACAAGATTAGCGCGCTCTAGCCGGAATAATTACCGCCTGCTTAAAAGGAGGCCTAGCGGCTAGCGCGCGGGGCATTTTAGTGCGCACTAAAACCATTAGCGCGCCTTTGTAAAAGGAGCCCATAGTCACCTGAAGGTGCACCTATAGACCTAGAGTAAATGCAGCAAGGGTCTCGCATAAATTACAGTATTCTGCAAGTTGCACACATAACAGCTCTGCCCATGTGCATGCTCTACATTTTCTTTCTTTAAACCTATCCATTAGTGATTGAGCTATTATAATAACTTTATCCACAGAAGTCGCTTTCCCTTACCAAGGCGCCATTCCAGATGGGACAGGCAATCCAGACGCTCCATCCAGTGAACCACGGTTTATAAGTAAACACAGGGAAGAAGGCGATAATTCCTGACAGCATGCTTATTACTCCAAAAGCCAGAAGCATTCTACCAGCCCAGGTATACATATTTACCATTTCTGTCATAATCTTTCCACTTAATTCTTACAGACTGTCTGCGACGGAGTCATTAGCCTCAGGCATTTCCTGATACACAGAGGTGTCTTGGAGACCGTAGCCGTGATACTGATTTACTATATATTTACAGCATGACAGATCCAGTCTGGCCAACCGTGTTCATATAGGACCTCACCGGGCATTTTGGATACATTTTGCATCCGATATTTAAAATGATTCAAACAGCCAGGAGAGGTTCCTGGATGTTTACATCACTTGCTTGGGGCTAACTGGGCATATTCAGTGACATGTAACTGGATCCAGTTAGCACCCAAACCGAAGCTGGCTGTTTTAGGGTCATTCCGGAAGTGTAGCCAGACCTCCATTTATGGGCAGGCCTGGGGATGGACCGGGTGGGCCTGTCCACACATTTCCATTCTGCCAGCCCGCTCTACCTAAACAGTATAAATAAATACTTTGGCTGGCAGGGATCCCCAGATCTGCCAGCTGAACAGTCCTTTTTGAAGTCAGCGGCAAGCTTCCCTCTGCCGATGCCAGCACTCCACCCCCCCCTCCCATCCCGGCGCATGCTCAGTTCAGTTGACATTCCTTATGCATGCGGGAGGGAGGGTGAGTGTTGGCGACCGCTGAGAGAATGAATCTGGTTGGAACTCCGGAAAGGACACTTCAGCTGGAAGGGCATGGGAACAGTGGCGTAGTGAGGGTGCAAGGCACCCGCGGCAGTGGCGTTCCTCCCCTGCCCTCTTCTCTGCCTTCCCCGCTCCTTCTCCACCTTCCCTGTCACACGCGTGTGCCCCTTCCCTTCTACTGTACCTTTTTATCTTTGCCATGAAACCTCTTTAGTTAAATTCAAATCCCGCTTGAAAGCCTTTTTATTTAAAGATGCATATGATGTGCTATTATAAGCCATTTTAAAATCATTTTTAACTTTTTGGGGGGGCCTGAAAATGAAATTGCCTATGCTATCCCCTTGCCCTTTTTCCTTCATGTTATTTTCCTTAGTTTTCCTTTTGTATCATGGAAATGGAGTTCTTCCCCTTGTTCCCTCTTCTATTTTGTCCTACTCCATTCCCTTCAGTCTTTCTTTTTTGTTTATTTATTTGTTGTCTGATTTTAATTACCCTCTACTTTAATTTTATTGTAAACCGCTCAGACATCGGAAATGCGGTATATCAAGCCTAAAATAAACTTGAAACTCGGCTCCGTCCAGGCGCTATTCACACAGGCCCTGATTCTATAAAAGATGCCTAAAGTTAGACGCCTTGATCTGCGCGCCCTGATGATCTGGGCGCCTAACTTAATTTTTGTAATCAGCGCTGATAATTAAAAGCACCATTAAAAACCAATGAAGACCATTTTTTAAAAAGTAATTATCCAGTAGGCGCCTACTCTCAAGTAGGCATGGGTAAGGACAGATTCAGGGTGGATTTGGGGTGTGCTTTGACTTAGGAGCACTCATATAGGCCAAGAAAACCCTGATCAGCGTGAAGAACACAACAAGAAGAATCCAACAGTCTTGCAGTAGACGTTGAACAGCAGAGAACCAAGGAAAAATGCTGCAGAAACGATGCACTTGATGCCAAGTCTTTATTTCAATCAATCAATGTTATGTTAATGTGGTCCACCTTTGTCAAGTTTCTTTATGACAAAAGTGGACCTCGTTAACATAACCGTTGATTGATTGAAATAAAGACTTGGCATCAAGTGCATCGTTTCTGCAGTATTTTTCCTTGGTTCTCCAAATGGCAGTGTGTCCAAGGTTTTAACGCCTACCAGTGCAGTGCCTAGCAGTCAGACAAACAGTCAGAGACAAGGGAGACAAAATTGGAATACAAGGCCAAGTCTACAGCGGTGAAAGCGGCAGTCAGAGAGGCCAAGCATCAAGCTGAAGTAAACCTGGCAAGGAACATTAAGAAGGGTGACAAATCTTTCTTCAGGTATATTAGCGACAGAAAAAGAAACACTGATGGGATATTGCGCCTTAGGAAATCAGATGGGAGGTTTGTAGAATCAGATTCAGATAAAGCCGAACTACTAAATGAATACTTCTGCTCGGTCTTCACCTTTGAGACACCGGGGTCCGGTCCACAGTTGCAGGCAAAGCAAAGTTCAGAAGACCCATTTCGGGATTTTGAGTTTACTTCCGGAGACGTCTACAACGAATTATCAAGACTCAAGGTGAACAAAGCCATGGGCCCGGACAATCTACATCCCAGGGTACTCAGTGAGCTCAGGGACATCCTGGCAGAACCGTTATCCGTACTCTTCAATCTGTCCCTGAGAGCGGGAATAGTCCCCTTGGACTGGAAAACAGCTAACGTCGTTCCTCTGCACAAAAAAGGTTGCAGGACAGAGGCTGCGAATTACAGACCGGTAAGTCTCACATCGGTAGTGAGTAAACTCATGGAGATACTCATCAAACGCAAATTAGACATGATACTAGACGAGGAGGAACTACGCGATCCCCACCAACATGGATTCACCAAGAGTAGGTCCTGTCAATCCAATCTCATCAGTTTCTTTGACTGGGTAACAAGGAAACTGGATTTGGGAGAGTCCCTAGACGTCGTGTACTTGGACTTCAGCAAAGCTTTTGATAGCGTCCCCCACCGCAGGCTATTGAGCAAAATGAAATCGATGGGATTAGGTGAAACACTTACAGCATGGGGCCACGATTGGCTGAGTGGTAGACTTCAGAGGGTGGTTGTTAATAGTACCATCTCTAAAACGTCGGAGGTAGCCAGTGGGGTGCCGCAGGGCTCGGTCTTGGGCCCGATCCTGTTCATTTGTAAGAGACATGACTCAAGGGCTTCAAGGTAAAATAACATTATTCGCTGATGATGCCAAACTATGTAATATTGTGAGTAACGGCAATCTGTCCGACAGCATGACGCAAGACCTGCTTTTATTGGAACAGTGGTCCTCGACAGTGGTCCTCGACCACTGCTAACAAATGCAAGGTCATGCACCTTGGCAACAATAATCTGTGCAGAACGTACACATTGAATGGAGAAACCTTAGCAAGGACTGCCGCAGAACGGGATTTGGGGGTGATCATCAGTGAAGACATGAAAACGGCCAAACAAGTGAAGAAGGCTTCATCTAGGGCTGGGCAAATGCTGGGTTGTATCCGGAGAAGTTTTGTTAGTCGGAAGCCCGACGTCCTAATGCCTTTGTACAGAACCATGGTGAGGCCTCATCTGGAGTACTGCGTACAATTCTGGAGGCCACATTACCGCAAAAATGTGCTGAGAATTGAGTTGGTACAGCGAATGGCCACCAAGATAGTCTCGGGGCTCAAAGATCTATCATACGAAGAAAGGCTGAACGAATTGCGGCTATACTCTCTCGAAGAACGTAGGGAGAGAGGGGACATGATCGAGACGTTTAAGGATGTCACTGGTCGCATCAAGGTAGAAGATGATGTTTTCCTTCTTAGAGGACCCTCGGCCACAAGAGGACACCCGCTGAAAATAAAGGGCGGGAAATTTCATGGCGACACCAGGAAGTACTTCTTCACTGAAAGAGTGGTGGACAGCTGGAATAAGCTCCCAGTACAGGTGATTGAGGCCAGCAGCATGCCAGTTTTTAAGAACAGTTGGGATGCTCATGTCGGATCTCTACGAGGGAAAAGGTCATCAGAGAGCGATTAACTAGGGGGGTGGGTCAATGGAGTGGGCAAACTCGATGGGCCTTGGCCCTTTTCTGCCGTCACCTTCTATGTTTCTATGTTTCTATGATTGACAATCGCACTCAACAGCGCCTAGGAGCTGGGTGCCATTTATAGAATCAGGGCCACAGTGCCGAGACGGTCTGTAAAGATATCTGGGGGCACTGTCCAGATAGTGTTTCTGAATATCCTTACAGATAGAAGACCGTCCTAAATTATCCGGACAGCACACTGAATATTCCCACTCTCCGGATAAGTTACAGTGCTGACTGCCTCATTCAGATATTCAGCGTCAATTACTCTCCGGATAGTACCTCTGAACATCTGGATTTTGGGGGGACGACTCCAGTGGTTGGTCTTTATAAAATAGCTCCTAAGTAGGCACCAGCTCGCCCTGTTTAACTAGATTCCCCCTTATAAAATTACGCTCCAGTGTGCTTCTGTTGATATGATTATCTCTTGCATTTCTATGCAAGGAATTTTTTGGTTGGATGATATCTATAATACAATAAACCAAATGACCCCAAAGAGCTCTGAATTGCTTCCTCTTCATTTTTTGCCACTATGAAGCCCACCCAGTAAGTCTGGGGTATTTCTTGCTCTGCCTCAGGACTGGTCCTTTTCTTGATTCTTCTGCCTGATGTCCTGGTTGTATCTCGGTTCATCTCTCCCCAGTGAAACTTGTTCCAATGTATCTGGATTCCAGTCTTGCCCTGATTTGTCAGATTCCTGTATGGCCAGGTAATTCTCACTGCCTGTGTTATTTTTGTGTGTTTTTCTCTTCCTTTGAACTCGCTGTATATTATGTTTGGAGGCTGTAAATTGGAGGAGTTTTTCGTTGACTTCTAGTTGGGTTTCTTCCTTTGGTTGTTGATGCTCTATAACTGTGCTCCACCATTCTGATATTGATTATATTGTGCGTGGTACATTTAAGTATATTTAAATGAAAATATAAACAGTTGGCTTTTTCCCCAGACAATTACAAGTGTGAGTTCCATTTAATTTGCTCCAAAGTCTAAGAGGGCAGTTCTATAAATAGGTGCCTCCAGTTAGGCACCAAGTCAATGCCATGCACTTAGGGTTACCAGATATTCACTTTAGCAAAACCCGGACACCTAGCCCCGCATCTAGACCCACCCAGTTTCACCCATCCCCATCCCGATACGCCCCCATCCCACCCTAGCCCATGCCCCCCGTTGTCTGCTCTGGTCGGGCAGGAGGACATCCGCGCAAGCGCAGATGTGACACGATGAAGTGCGCATGTGACATCATAGCGTCACATTCGCACATGCGCGGATGCCCTCTGATTTCGAGGAAGCTTTTCAAAACCTGGGTTTTGAAAAGGAGGACATGCCCGGGGAAATCCAGACATCTAGTAACCCTCCATGCGCTGAGCCCCATCTGTGCTCCAAGAGACCGTTATAGAAAAGGCACGACCATTTATGCCAGATCAATAGCAGGCGCAGCTAAGCGCACCATTTAGAATGTGTAACTTACAGGCTTCAATAACTTGCATATTACGGAAAATTGGAAAAACTATGATAGACTAATCCTTTTGGAGGGCCTTCATGCATGCGCGGACATCGTGATATCGCACATGCTTGTGACATCATTGCGTTGATGTCTACCCACTTCTGGATGCCCTTGAGCCGCAGCCATCATGTTTAGTGTGCCATGACTGCGCAAAGTTTGCGAGAAATTGTCATGGACTATAAGTACCAGGGCACTGCCTGAAAAATCAGCACCAATGCCATAAATATTATCCCACTCTTAATAGGTAACTAGTGCCAGCGATTGGGTCGTCCAAAATTAAACAAGTTCTGCTGAACAAGAACGTGCGCTGGTAGGGCTAGTCTCGGTTAGGGCGCTGGTCTTTGACCCGAGGGCCGCCGCGTGAGCGGACTGCTGGGCACGATGGCCCACGGGTCTGACCCAGCAGCGGAAATTCTTACGTTCTTATGTTCTGTTCTTATGACTTAGGGGTCCTTTTATCATGCTGCAGTAGGGGTTCAACGCGCGTAATACCGTGCGTTAAACCGCCTGCCGCGCTAGCCGCTAACGCCTGCATTGAGCAGGCGTTAGTTTTTTTAGCCGGCCACGAGGGTTAGCGCGTGATGAAATGTCCGACGCGCTAACCCCGCTAGCGGCTTGATAAAAGGACCCCTAAGTTAAAGTTTTGGGTGGAATTCATTATGTCATATTTTCAAAATGGAGAGAGTAATAATAGCCATTCAACAAGGGCGTTTTAAAAAGTTTAATGATGTTTGGGAGCCATTAACAAAATATTGTATGGATTGATTATTACTAATAATTTATTTTCCCCTTTTGTTTATTAATGTACAGGGTGGGGAGGAGGGGGGGGTTATTTTAATAATATGTTGGGCTAAAGTTTTACTGATGACTATAAAGGAGGGAGGGTATTTATTATGAATTAGTCTTTGATGGTTTAGTAAGCGATATTAAAGTGTAGGTGTTTTTATTTTTGTTGCACTTATTGAAAGCTTAAAAATGAATAAAGAATTAAAATAAATAACTTTCATGTGTAAGTTCCCATTCATTGTCTTCTGATTCCTTGTAACCCTCCCCATCCTCTTCGTTCATCGACTGCAGGCTTGCTCTCTCTTCTTCCTCCGTCAACCCCAAAACTGTGGAATGCTCTTCCCGTCCATTTCCACCATGAAACTTCCTTCCCTGCTTTTAAGACTCATAGATTTGCCTTTCTCTGATTCTCTTTATCAGTCCTTTCCTACTAGTCACCTATAACCCATTCCTTTTCCTCCTCCCCCCTTTCCAGCTGTTTTATTGTACACTGCATAGAAACACTTTTGTGGTATCTGATGATATACCAAGCTAATAAATGACGATGACACATTCATGCCACTCCCATGCTCTGTCTACATGTACTGTATAATCCCTTGTAGTTATACACTATAGAATTTACACGCTAGCTTATATAATACCATGTAGCAAGACACTTGTTCTGTCTCACAAGACGTTACATACAGGTATCTCCTTCTATCTTGCCACCTTAACCGTTCCATACATCCCACCACAGCTACTCCATTCACTACCTGATCATCGGTTACATATCCCTCCAGTTGATCAAGCTAGACTGGACCCCACATGGCCCTCTGCTTTATTACTCTTCAATAACTGAAGTCCAAAACAAACAAAAAAGATATGAGCAGCCCACGAAAAGCCAACAGGTTGTCCAAACATGTGGGTTGTCCAAACAAGTCCATAGTCTATTATTGAGAAAGACATGGGGGAAGCCACTGCTTGACCTGGATGGAATGTTGCTACTCCTTGGGTTTTGGCCAGGTACTAAGGGCCTGGATTGGCTGCTGGGCTTGATGGACCATTGGTCTGACCCAGTAAGACAGTTCTTATGTTCTTATGATTACAGATTATAACATATATAATAAAACAAAACACATAATACTATGGTACATCCAACAGAAACAATTAGAGAGAAGACCTGAAGCTTGAGTCACTGGAGCTAAGAGAAGACCTCACTACAAGGGAAAAACAGGAACGCCAAGTGATGTGGAGCAATTGTGCAACTTCTATGTCCTGCAGTCAGGATGATATGTCATGGGACTAGTTTCCAGGGCTCTGATGGGAAGGTAGGTAATGAATGTGCTGACAGTGAAGCAAGATAAACAAACAGTAAAATACTTGGCAAAACGTTCTGATTTGACTTATTCAGTTCATGATCTGTGTCACTAGGATTTCCTAGATGAACACTGTTGCTGAATTTGAGGTTTTTTAGAAGCCAGAATTCAGGGAAATTAAAAAGAAATGAACTCTAACATCTGCAGCAGCATCCTTGGAGTAGCAGTGTCCCACGAACCTATGAAAGGAAAGCAGTAAGGTCAGAGGAGTGTGGCACAGGCTCAGCGGCGACGAGCAAAATGCAGTTAAAATAACATTAAAAAGAAAAACGAGCGTTCAGTAAATCAAGAACAATCGTGAACGCCAAAAGCGTGAGGCCACATGTTCAAAAAGAGAAATATGGCGTCTGTGATGAAAGACGAGAAAACTTCATCTGAAATCTTACGTATGCCGTTCTTCCGCTCAGAGCAGTGTCCGCTCCAGTTGCTGTAGCGTGATGTACTGGATCTCCTAATCCGAGGTCCTGCCCTTCATTTATAAGGGTTTTGAATAGCCAGTTGTAATTGCTAGAATTCCAATTGTGTTTGCTCTTTGCTAATTAGGATTTTGGAAAGGGAAAAAAAAAACATCTCTCACAGAACTAGAAGTAAATACAATCAAGTACCCAATGCAAAGCACACTCAAAATCCTGGGAATCCTACTAGACAGAAATTGCACAATGCAGTCTCAAATCCACAAAATCATCCAAAGAGCATTCTTCACAATACGTAACCTAAGAAAAATAAGAAAATTCTTCAACAAAGATCAATACAAGATATTAGTACAATCCCTAGTACTGAGTATTGTAGATTACTGTAACAGCCTATACCTATCATGCCCAAACTACATGATAAAACAATTACAGACAGTTCAGAACACAGCCCTCAGAATCATCTACTCACTGGGCAAATATGACCACATCACCAAAGCATACTTAGACTCACACTGGCTACCAATAAAAGCAAGATCCCAGTTCAAATTCTACTGTCTACTATACAAAGTAATACATGGAACAGCACCCAGCTACCTAAACAACAGACTACACCGTAACCTCTCACACAGATTAAGGAGAACCCAGAGCCTATTCACTCACCCCCCTCTCAAAGGAACACGACGAAAGAAACTATATGACAGCCTTTTAGCGACACAGGCAGCAAAGATCGAAACTACCATCACCAATCTACTGACCAAATCAATAGACATTAAAGCATTCCGAAAAGAAATCAAAACTCATCTCTTCAAAAAACACTTCCCATCATCATAACCTCACAAAAGTATTAGAAAATGCTCTCATGACTACCCAAACACCACCACCAGCAACACCCGAATCCGGACAGTATTATCTCCACTCGTCTAAACAACAGAATCCGGACAATATTATCTCTATTCGTCTAAACAACCTATCACTATCTACTATCTACTACCAATTTGTCCTGGAAAAGTCCAGAACAACAATTGTAACTTAACGCATTCTTGATTATATGTAATGCAATGCTACTGGAAATGTCCAGTCTTCTAACTTGTAATCCGCTTAGAACCGCAAGGCACAAGCGGAATAGAAATCACTAATGTAATGTAATGTAATGTAATGTAATGTAATGTTCCCCAAGTAGCAAGTTCTTATTCCTCGGCTTGAGTCAAGTTTTGACCGTTCCAGACCTTTTTATCTTGAGATTGAAGCCTCACGTGTGGAATATTAGGTGCCATCGACTCGTGTTCGAGTCCTAGAAACTTCATGAACATCAAGTTTTCGTGGCAGAATACAGAAGTAGATTTCCAGGCCTTTCTTCTGCACAGTATAAATTCGATGTTGTCATCGTTGTCGCATCACACGCAGTCCTCTGCCTCCAACACTGCCCATCTGCTGCTGCCCAGATGGGTGGTACATTGTTAGTCTGGCATCTCCGCAGAAATCTTTCTGCCTTGGGAGGCCCTGCTGGTAATGAAACTTCCGACGGCATTGCTTTTAGCTTCTCAGATGCGCGCAAGCCCCAGTGCCAGAACAAGCCCATGTACCATGACTGGGGATGTGTGGAATAACAGCACGAGAAAAAAAGAAGTGTTCTTGCCTTGGACTGTGTGAAGAAACAGCGAAATAAAGGCAACCAAGATGTCTCTACAACCTGGTAATTTATTTCAACAATAAGCATCAAGATAAATAAATTCAAATAGAGTCTCTAAAAATATCTTAACAATCCTGAAGTGCAGGATAGATAACAAAGTAGTCCATTGGAGCTGCATCCAGTTGGAACGACGTCCTGACTACGAACCCTGGAGGAAAAGTCCATACTCCAGGGATGCCCAAGTCTGGTCCTCGAGATCTACTGGCAGGCCAGGTTTTCAGGATATCCACAATGAACATGCATGAGAGAGATTTGCATACCAAGAAGGCAGTGCAGGCAAATCTCTCTCATGCATATTCATTGTGGATATCCTGAAAACCTGGCCTGCCAGTAGATCTCGAGGACCGGAATTGAACAGCCCTGCTTGTTATTAAGACACGGGGAAAGCCTCTGCTTCTCCTGGATCGGTAGCATGGAATGTTGCTACTTTTTGGGTTTTGGCCAGGTACTAGTGACCTGGATTGGCCACCGTGAGAACAGGCTACTGGGCTTGATGGACCATTGGCCTGGCCCAGTAAGGCTATTCTTATGTTCTTATGGACACTTAAATAAATAAATAAATAAATGAGTCATCATAGAAGAATTCTGTTTGATGACATATACCAGTTAGAAGCAAAACAACTTCTATGTGAACCAAATAACTTGAAAATACATCACATGTGAGAAACATATAATGCATAATAAAAACCATAATTAAAAAATAATTTGATGATAGATAAAACATATAAAGACAGAGAAAATAAAAGGACAAAAATGTCTAAAACCAAGACGATAAATACAGAAGACCGAAGGAAGACAGAGCTGTGAGGCAGCCACTCTTGCAAAAGAAGCACCAAATCAGTGGAGCGTCGGGAGCAGCGCAGCTTCCTACGCTAATAACCCCTATCGCGGCCTCAGGGATCGGTGCTGGGGCCAATCCTGTTCAATATGTTTGTGAGTGACATTGCTGAAGTGATAGAAGGAAAAGTGTGTCTTTTTGCAGATAATACCAAGATTTGTAACAGAGTAGACACCGAAGAGGGAGTGGAAAAGATGAAAAAGGATCTGCAAAAGTTAGAGGAATGGTCTAATGCCTGGCAACTAAAATTCAATGCAAAGAAATGCAGAGTAATGCATTTGGGGATTAATAATAGGAAGGAACCGTATATGCTGGGAGGAGAGAAGCTGATATGCACGGACGGGGAGAGGGACCTTGGGGTTATAGTGTCCGAAGATCTAAAGGCGAAAAAACAGTGTGACAAGGCAGTGGCTGCTGCCAGAAGGATGCTGGGCTGTATAAAGAGAGGCGTAGTCAGTAGAAGGAAGAAGGTGTTGATGCCCCTGTACAGGTCATTGGTGAGGCCCCACTTGGAGTATTGTGTTCAGTTTTGGAGACCGTATCTGGCGAAAGACGTAAGAAGACTTGAGGCGGTCCAGAGGAGGGCGACGAAAATGATAGGAGGCTTGTGCCAGAAGACGTATGAGGAGAGACTGGAAGCCCTGAATATGTATACCCTAGAGGAAAGGAGAGACAGGGGAGATATGATTCAGACGTTCAAATGCTTGAAGGGTATTAACGTAGAACAAAATCTTTTTCAGAGAAAGGAAAATGGTAAAACCAGAGGACATAATTTGAGGTTGAGGGGTGGTAGATTCAAGAGCAATGTTAGGAAATTCTACTTTATGGAGAGGGTGGTGGATGCCTGGAATGCGCTCCCGAGAGAGATGGTGGAGAGTAAAACTGTGACTGACATCAAAGAAACGTGGGATGAACACAAAGGGTCTAGAATCAGAAAATAAGATTAAATATTGAACTAAGGCCAGTACTGGGGCAGACTTGCACGGTTTGTGTCTGTATATGGCCGTTTGGTGGAGGATGGGCTGGGGAGGGCTTCAATGGCTGGGAGGGTGTAGATGGGCTGGAGTAAGTCTTAACAGAGATTTCGGCAGTTGGAACCCAAGAAATAGCTAAGAAGAAAAAAAAAAAAAATTTAAATTGAATCAGGTTGGGCAGACTGGATGGACCATTCGGGTCTTTATCTGCCGTCATCTACTATGTTACTATGTTTAGTAAAAGGGAAAGTTTTCCATTTGTTTTTAGAACGCTAGGATATGTGGAATTGCAATGCAGTGATGTACCAAGATTTCATGGCTTAGCTCCAGCACCTTGGCTCACCTTGGAGGGTGAGGGAGCTGCAGAGGGAGTGTTCATAACCCATTGGGGGGGAGTGGGGGAGGGGGGGAGGTTAACCTCAGTCATTACTCAAGAGAGCCACCTACTGGACGATTCAAGAACATATTTGTGCTGGGTTCTGGAAACGTGTGCTTTTGTCTTTCAGAGTTCTGGCACTGCAGCAGCAGTTCCGAATGGAGTGAGGGAAGGGATAAAAAAAAGATCACTACGCATGATACCATAGCCAGCTGGAAAAGTTTCCAGTTGAACAGGAAACTGAAGGGAGCTGAAAAAGGCTTCTGAGCACATACAAGAAATAAACAAGGCTACAACAGCCGGTTGAACACCAACAAAATGTGTCCATGAGTCACATCAGGAGGTGAAGTCTTTTTATAATGCATTCCATCCTTATAATTGCATCACGAGAGTTAATCAATTCAGTTCACTAAAATGGTTAAGTACAACGCTTTTAGAAACTCATAAAAACTGCCTTATTCGATAGATATATCACCTAAACAACTTCTCACCGAAGACTTTTTTTCTTTTTTCATTTTCCCAATATGCCCCCTCTGAAATCCTAATCAAACTGTATTTTGTAAACCGGGACCTTTCTTCTAATATGTCCCCTCTGAAAAATTCCTAACAAACTGTATATTGTAATTTCCGCTGTATTTTTGTAATTCGCGACCTCTTCCAAACAGGTCATCTCGGAAATTTCTTAGCAAATTGTATATTTTATTTTTTTCGCTTTCTTAAAGCTATTGTACTCTGTATTTCCTCTGATTATCTGCATATTATAACTCGCTGAATGTCCAGCTCTCTTGAATGTAAACCACCTAGAATTCGCAAGATTGTGGCGGTATAGAAGAATAAAGTTATTATTATTATTATTACCTGCAACCTTGATCTTTTAGCCTTGATTTCTACTCTGGGTTTTGCAGCATGCAGAATGCTTTCCCATGGACTACTGGGGTTCCTTCTCTCTGCTTACTCCTGAGGGGAAATGTTTCCACAAGAAGCCCAAGGTTTGGCCTTGGACACCGGAACCCCTCCCTCCGGGCTAGATAAGCCAGAATAAAGTCCTTTAAAAAAACAGGTACCAATGGTGCATTTTCTCGTCAGCCTTTCCATATCTCTTCTTCAGAGAGTGGCCTTGAATTTTGTGGTTTCCCAGAACTGACTGGACACACAAAGCCAAAGATAACATTAAGTTTCTGGGAATAAATTATATACATACATAGATATATAGGTGTTTTTTTCCCCCCAACAAGTATATAACACCAGGGTATAGCACTCTGTGATCCCACACGACTAAACGAGAGAAAATAATAATAAATAATAATAATAATAATTTATTTCTTATATACCGCCAGAGCCAATAGTAGTTCGAGGCGGTTTATAACAAAGAAGGGCTGGACAATCAGCGAATGGTACAATCAGAGGGTATGGTACAATCAGAGCAAAAATAGGAACAATCAGCGAATGGTACAATCAGAGAAAATGGTAAATCAGAGCAAAAGATAGGCCAATTGTACATATCACTCACTAGCCTTCAAATAATATGCCCTACTGGATATGGGTTACTTTAGGACCCTGTGGTCGGTACCGTTTTATGTTTATTTGAATTAAAGTTCTTCTAAATTGATACCGTAGGTTCTTTAGCAGGGGAGAAAAGACCTCAAGCGCCTGCAGCTGCTTATTGTTAGAACTTGTCTTTGATAGCGGGCTATTGCCGGTCAAAAAAATCCCCTTATTTTTAGATTTTTTTAATTGTACGAAGGTGCGTTAGGCCCTTAACACGCGAAATAGCGCGGGCTAAAATGCCGCGCACGCTAGCCGCTACTGCCTCCTTTTAAGCAGGCGGCAGTTTTTCGGCTAGTGCGCGTGCTAAAAACGCTAGCGTGCCTTCGGAAAAGGAGCCCCTAATGTTTTATGTGATTTTTTTACTTTAGCTCACTATTTTATACGCCAGTATGTAACTTTAGTAATTCAAACATCCGTTAACGAAACCTTTATATGGCCAAGCTTGATGGGTGCGATGGAGCATCCCCGTTTCGCTCTACAGCTTATAGGAGAGCTTCTTCAGGAAATGGGTTATCTTGTATTACGAAAACTAAAAACAAACACGTAAGACATTAATTAGCATCTAAAAAGACCAGCAGGAGCCCTATAGTAAGAGAAAGCTCCCGGACATTTTGTTTTAGATTAGTTTTAACTGCATAATTTTTCTGTTTTCCTCTTTATCAATAAAAGCCCACTATCACTAATTACTAAGCTGCTTTTGCCAATTTTTTTCAGAAAATATATATAAATACATCTCCTATTAACGCTGTTACTGACCTGAAAAGTTTCAAATTTCATTCTACGGCAATGTCTACGCGTCTCTGTGGACAGCGGAACAAGAACAAGCCAACCTGTTCTCGTTTTAAATCTTTTCCGCGTCATGTCCGGGACTGTAGAAACCAAAAATGTGGGCTTCGCCTCATGACAGTCCATACGTGATGACGAAACTATATAAAATTATTCAAAAATGTTTAAGCTCTTAGAACGTTACAAAAAAAGAGAGGCCCAAAAAAATATATAACCTATAAAGAATATGTTAAGCACTTTGCTTTCTTTAATATTTTATGTGAAAGAACTTATATTTTTTAAGAATACTAGAAAAATTATTCTAAAATAGTTTTTAAGGATAATTGAACTGAGCTGATGGAAGATCTTAAGTTTATTAAATAAATGAACAATTTATTGTATTTGTTCTGTATATCTGCTTATGATATAAAAATCTTATTTGTTGTATTAGAAAAACGTCTGCCAATTTATTGTTGTGTTTAAACGTTTAGGTCAGGGATAGGGAACTCCGGTCCTTGAGAGCCATATTCCAGTCGGGTTTTCAGGATTTCCCCGATGAATATGCATTGAAAGCAGTGCATGCAAATAGATCTCATGCATATTCATCGGGGAAATCCTGAAAACCCGACTGGAATATGGCTCTCACGGACCGGAGTTCCCTACCCCTGGTTTAGGTTGTAGTGTCTGAAGACGGTGAATCCATCTTTGTTCGACCTGCATCAAAATGTCCGTGGGCTTTCTTTTACTATAGGGCAGGGGTGTCCAACCTGCGGCCCAGTGAAGTATTCTGTGTGGCCCCGGTCGAGGGCGATGCAGTGTTTACCGTCTTGCCGGCTTCTTCCTCTGTCTTGCTGCAGCGTTTGCGCATTTGTGCGGCCCCAGAAACATTTTTTTCGGCCAATGTGGCCCAGGGAAGCCAAAAGGTTGGATACCCCTGCTATAGGGCTCCTGTTGGTATGTTTAGATACTAATTAATGTTGTATGTTTGTTTTTAGTTTTTGCAATACAAGATAACCCATTTCCTGAAGAAGCTCTCCTATAAGCTGTAGAGCGAAACGGGGACGCTCCGTCGCACCCATCAAGCTTGGCCATATACATTAGAGAATGACACGGTGACAAAATTCATCACCGTTCCCGTCCCCACGGATAACCGCGGTAAACAATCTTCATGTCATTCTTTAAGGAGAGAGGGAAGAATCAGAATATGAATGACCCTAACCATTGACCCTCAAGCTTTGCTTTGAAGAATGCTGGTGTAGAAGGACTGAGGCTGAAATAGACACTAGAAAATGACATGGGATTATTTCCCGCGGTTATCCGCAGGGACGGGAACGGTGATGAATTTTGTCACCGTGTCATTCTCTAATATACATCCCAAGCTAAGTATAACCAACTAGGGATAAGAGTTTCGTTAACGGATGTTTGAATTCCTAAAGTTACACACTGGCGTATAAAATAGTGAGGTAAAGTAAAAAAAAAAAAAATCACAGTTAAAAATAAGGGGATTTTTTTGACCGGCAATAGCCCGCTATCAAAGACAAGTTCTAACAATAAGCAGCTGCAAGCGCTTGAGGTCTTTTCTCCCCTGCTAAAGAACCTACGGTATCAATTTAGAAGAACTTTAATTCAAATGAACATAAAACGGTACCGACCACAGGGTCCTAAAGCAACCCATATCCAGTAGGGCTAGTTGTATGTATGTCAACAAAAGAAGATGACTAACTCCACCTAGTGACTAGTTGATTGATTGACTGGTTCGCTTCTTTCAGGTGTTCCTTTGCACAGAAGCATTGTCGACATTTGCTGCTCTTTCATTGCAATTGCAGATAACTGTTACTTGACTCTGACCTTAATTTGAGCTGACAACGCAGCAGTGGCATGCTTAGGGGGCTTCTTCTAGATCAGTGATTCCCAACCCTGTCCTGGAGGAACACCAGGCCAATCGGGTTTTCAGGCTAGCCCTAATGAATATGCATGAGAGAGATTTGCATATGATGGAAATGATAGGCATGTAAATTTGCTTCATGCATATTCATTAGGGCTAGCCTGAAAACCCAATTGGCCTGGTGTTCCTCCAGGACAGGGTTGGGAACCACTGCCCTAGTGAATATGCATGAGAGAGATTTGCATGTGATGGAAATGATAGGCATGTAAATTTGCTTCATGCATATTCATTAGGGCTAGCCTGAAAACCCAATTGGCCTGGTGTTCCTCCAGGACAGGGTTGGGAACCACTGCCCTAATGAATATGCATGAGAGAGATTTGCATATGATGGAAATGATAGGCATGTAAATTTGCTTCATGCATATTCATTAGGGCTAGCCTGAAAACCCAATTGGCCTGGTGTTCCTCCAGGACAGGGTTGGGAACCACTGCCCTAATGAATATGCATGAGAGAGATTTGCATATGATGGAAATGATAGGCATGTAAATTTGCTTCATGCATATTCATTAGGGCTAGCCTGAAAACCCAATTGGCCTGGTGTTCCTCCAGGACAGGGTTGGGAACCACTGCCCTAATGAATATGCATGAGAGAGATTTGCATATGATGGAAATGATAGGCATGTAAATTTGCTTCATGCATATTCATTAGGGCTAGCCTGAAAACCCAATTGGCCTGGTGTTCCTCCAGGACAGGGTTGGGAACCACTGTTCTAGATTATGGAACTATGTCGCATATTGATAATGTCAGGAAAGTCACTTGGCAAACTGAAAAGGGATAATGAGGACAAACTTGCCAGGAAGCTGATAATGCATTATGCAATGGATCAACCTAAAAACCATAGAAACTTGGTGGCAGATAAAGGCCAAATGGCCCATCCAGTCTGCCCATCCGCAGTAACCATTATCTCTTTCTCTCTCTGAAAGATCCCACGTGCCTATCCCATGCCCTCTTGAATTCAGACACTGTCACTGTTTCCACCACCTCTTCCGGGAGACTGTTCCACCCTTTCCGTAAAACAGTATTTCCTCAGATTACTCCGGAGCCTGTCACCTCTTAATTTCATCCTATGCCCTCTCATTGCAGTTTCCTTTCACACGAAAGAGACTCGACTCATGCGCATTTACATTACATAGGTATTTAAATGCCTCTATCATTTCTTGCCTCTCCCGCCTTTCCTCCAAAGAATACAGATTGAGATGTTTAAGTTTCAATCTGTACACTGCAAATGGAAAAGTTTTAAGTTCGGTCTTAAATTTTCCAATAGAATTCAATAGCCTAAGAAATAATGGGAAAGAATTTCATAGCTTGGGGCCTGCTTACTGAAAAAATGTCAGCTCTAACAAGTTCATGAACAATTTCTTGCTTGAACCACTCAGGTTTATTTCAGGTGCAATCTATGGGTTGGATAAAGGGCTGGAAGGATCTGTATAAAGGGCTGTATAAAGAGAGGCATAGTCAGTAGAAGGAAGAAGGTGTTGATGCCCCTGTACAGGTCATTGGTGAGGCCCCACTTGGAGTATTGTGTTCAGTTTTGGAGACCGTATCTGGCGAAAGACGTAAGAAGACTTGAGGCGGTCCAGAGGAGGGCGACGAAAATGATAGGAGGCTTGCGCCAGAAGATGTATGAGGAGAGACTGGAAGCCCTGAATATGTATACCCTAGAGGAAAGGAGGGACAGGGGAGATATGATTCTGACGTTCAAATACTTGAAGGGTATTAACGTAGAACAAAATCTTTTCCAGAGAAAGGAAAATGGTAAAACCAGAGGACATAATTTGAGGTTGAGGGGTGGTAGATTCAGGGGCAATGTTAGGAAATTCTACTTTACGGAGAGGGTGGTGGATGCCTGGAATGCGCTTCCGAGAGAGGTGGTGGAGAGTAAAACTGTGACTGAGTTCAAAGAAGCGTGGGATGAACACAAAAGATTTAGAATCAGAAAATAATATTAAAGATTGAACTAGGCCAGTTACTGGGCAGACTTGTACGGTCTGTGTCTGTGCATGGCCGTTTGGAGGAGGATGGGCAGGGGAGGGCTTCAATGGCTGGGAGGGTGTAGATGGGCTGGAGTAAGTCTTAACAGAGATTTCGGCAGTTGGAACCCAAGCACAGTACCGGGAAAAGCTTTGGATTCTCGCCAAGAAATAGCTAAGAAGAAAAAAAATAAAAAATAAAAAATTTAAATTGAATCAGGTTGGGCAGACTGGATGGACCATTCGGGTCTTTATCTGCCGTCATCTACTATGTTACTATGTTACTATGTTACATCCTCAGAAAAAGTTTGTGAAAAGTTGGGGCCAGTTCTGGAGGCCTATTATCAAACAGAAGAGTGAGGCGTTCTAATGTTGTGAGATAATGAGGCCTGGACAGTACTTACAGCTCATCATAGTGAAAACAGGAACCTACCAAAGCATCTGTACTTTGCCACTCCAAGGTGAAGGGAGGCACAGAACAGGCTGAGACACTTCAGGTCGTCAGGTCTCAGCTCCCTGTCCTTTTTTTAAGAGGTCCTCCCAATTGCATGGTGATTGTTCTGCCAATAGGAGGCAGAAACTGGAATGCTCTTCCGGAGGCTGTCATAGAGGAAAATACCCTCCAGGGATTCAAGACAAAGTTAGACAAGTTCCTGCTGAACCAGAACGTACGCAGGAAGGGCTAGTCTCAGGGCGCTGGTCTTTGACCCGAGGGTCGCCGCGTGAGCGGACTGCTGGGCACGATGGACCACTGGTCTGACCCAGCAGTGGCCATTCTTATGTTCATAAACTGACTTGCATCCTCCTTTCTCATAGCGCATGGAAAAATTCTGGCCAATATTCAAAACAAATTATCTCTATATCTTTAAAAGTCATATAGAATATATCAGCCAAGGATACCTTCTATATAAACTTGGACTGGATTATGGGCGGGGTGAGTGTGGCCCTAAAAATTATCAAATTAGCAGAGTTTATACTTTTAGTTTATTCCTGCTGAATGACAGATTTAAACTGCCACCACAGTACCAGTGATGTCACCAGCCAATATGTTTATTCAGTAACATTACCTAGATGACACTGGTGTTTAACTTAATCTGGTGACTGTGTCACCTAAATATTAACTCCATCAGTCTTTCTTCTTGCAGAGAAAGCTAGGCGAGGAGCCGCAAGGTTATAACATTTAAATCAGGGGTGTCCAACCTGCGGCCCCGTGAAGTATTTTGTGCGGCCCCGGTCGAGGGCGATGCAGTGTTTTCCTCTGCTGCCCTCGGGTGTTTACTGTCTTGCCGGCTCCCTTCTCTGTCTTGCAGCAGCGTTTGAAAGTTTGTGCGGCCCTAGAAACATTTTTTTTGGCCAATGCGGCCCAGTGAAGCCAAAAGGTTGGACACCCCTGATTTAAATGATCTATTTTCTTCATGCATGAGCTGGACATTAGAGGGCGCTGTGACTTTAACACTAACAGGCATCAATGGTATGATGGCATCAATAAGGCTAGTAATATTTTGTATCCTTAACCAAGTCTATCCTTTCCTTAATGGAGTTCAATTTATGTTTTCTCTTAGGATTTTTAATTACGTATATCACCTTGATATGGTTGTGCTTGAGACTGGTGACAGAGCAAGTTTTTAAAATATACATAAACGATATGAACTGCGCAAATTTCACAGCCCTTAGGCAGTTTTGAAAACTGCTTGAAAATTCAGGGTTGACCCTGGAGGTGTGTGCAGGCCCCTTTTGAGAAATTTCCTCCTACGTGCAGCGTTAAGGATTATCTAACCCTCAAGAATTCTAATTTTTAAAGTTAACATTTTTTTCCCAAATGTAGCGCGTGTTCAAGGTTTGAAATCATTAGTAGGAGCTTTGCAAGTTTGAGGATTACATTACATTACATTACGGATTTCTATTCCGCCTATACCTTGCAGTTCAAGGCGGATTACAAAAGAATTGACTGGACATTTCCAGAGATGTAAACATTTCAGAGGAGATTACTGGACATTTTCCAGTGAGGATGCAAATTTTTTTTTTTTTTTTTGGGTAACTGGAATTTTCTGGATGAAGGTGAGAGGTTGGTGAAGTGAGTTGGTGGTAGGTAAGGGGGTTAGGGTTTTTGGATGAATTTTTTGAAGAGCAGGGTTTTGATTTCTTTGCGGAACGTTTTGAAGTCGTCCGATGTTGTCAGCAGGTTGGTGACAGATTGGTTGAGTTTTGCTGCTTGAGTTGCCAGAAGGTTATCGAACATTTTCTTGCGATGTGTGCCCTTGAAAGGGGGGAAGGTGAAAGGGTTAGGGGTTCTTCTGTGTCTTTTTGAGGAGATCTGGTTTAAGCGGTTGGTTAGATAGGATGGGGAAGAGCCGTGTAAAGCTTTGAATAATAGGCAGTAGAATTTGAATTGAATTCGTGCTTGTAAGGGTAGCCAGTGGGAGTCTAAGAAGGCAGCTGTTATGTGATCATATTTTCTAAGTGAGTAGATTAGTCTGAGGGCGGTGTTTTGTATGGTCTGGAGTTGCTTTATCATAAAGGCTGGACAAGGGAGATATAGGGAGTTGCAATAGTCCAGTAGACCTAGTACTAAGGATTCCCAAGCAATGTTGTTGAAGTTCATATGAGGGGCAGCTGAAATGTTCTCAGCCCAACCAAGAAGAGGATGATGTGTGAGGCGTACATTATTCGTTTCAACGATATGAAATGAAACAAAAAGTGTCAAGAAAAGTGTGGTATAACTTGGAAGCTTCACGGCTCCACATCATTCTCTTCTTGGTTGGGCTGAGAACTTTTCAGCGGCTCCTTGTATGATATATGACGGTGAATAAAAAAGTAAAGGCAATTGTTATGTGATAACCGTATTAGAGCTAGTGAAATGCAACATATGTAATCGTACATTGTCTGTTGCACAGTGCAACATTCAGCCTTTAGTGGCATCCAAGAGGTAAAGGAAAGATGAGTGACAGTCCACTATAAGTTAAGTGGCTGTCTTCTGATTTAGATTAAAAAGTGATAATAATATTTAAAATTTCAAAACTGAGAAAAAATAGGAGTATTTATAAAAGTCAATAAAAATTGGACAGATGAAGACGATAGCAACAGGTAGTATTTAGTATCTGGCTGCATTCTGAAGGTCCAGACAAAAATTTTTTACTAAATACTTACCTGCTATCTTTGAAGATTTGACTCTATGGAGCAGATGCCAGGACTCCAGTTTTGTACAAATCAATAGGAGCTACTGTGAGACACAATTATATTGAGTGTACCTTGGAGGGAACACTGGTAGGGACAGTAGGCTCTTTGGTCAGCTGGGTGCAGGGGGACCCATCAAAAGCACGCAGGACATTGGCGTGCCAACAATCCCGCCCTGACATTTGTGCGCAGGACTAATGCGTGGCGCCCTATTTCCTTCCTTATTGCCTTCCCGTTTGCGCTCCGAGGGGGGGGGGGTTTGGCAGAGAACCCACCCAATACACTCCCGCTCTCGTTGAGAGTGTGTGTATGGGGGAGGAACCCCCCCAGTATACTTACAAGATCCGGTCTCCTCGCCTGAACTCCAAACTTGGGGGGGGGTGGACCCCCCCCCACACACACACACACTACAATGAGGGGGATGCCGACGTATACAATGAGGGGGATGCCGACGTACACCCCCCTACTCCACTTACTATTTTGGCCACAAATGAAGGAAATAGGGCAGCGTGCATTTGTCCTGCGTGCAAATGTCGGGGCGGGATTGTCGGCATGTCAAAGTCTTTCACACTACTGACGGTGTACCGGGAGCAGAGGTAAGCAGTAAGAATCTTAAAATTCTGACTTAATTACAAATCTGACTTAAGAACAGTTTTAAAAACGTAACTCATTCTTAACCCAGGGACTGCCTGTATAGATATCTGGGTATCCATGAATTAATATTTTTTTAATCATTTATATCCAGCTGATCCCAAAGTTCTCAGTGAGTTACAACAAAAAAAAACGCACAATCATTTTGAAAGACATCCAACATGTCACACATCTAATACAAGCATGAGCAAAAGTAATTATGAGTCCTAAATAATTATTTCAAAGCAACAGGAACAAACTGAATGATCGATTGGTCTTTTATCGCCATCATCTCCTAAGTTATTAGGTTACTAGTCTTTAAGCCCGTTACATTAACGGGTGCTAGAGTAGATGTCTGTCTGTCTAGGTATTTTTTTTGTTTGTCTCTCTCTCCTTGCATGCTGCCTGTCTGTCATTTTGTCTGTCTGTGAATCTCCCTTTGCCTCCTTCCTATGTCCTTAGTGCCCCTTCCTATGTCCATAGTGCCCCTTTCTATGTCCTTAGTGCCCCCAGTGCCTCCTTCCTCCCCCCCTACGATGCCAGCCTGCCTTCCATTGAAAACCCCCCACCCTCTCCTTTGCCTCCCATTGAAACCCCCCCCATGCCAGCCTGCCTGCCTCCCATCCCCCTGAGCAGCATATTTCCATGGAGACCCCCCTGTGTGCCTGCCTTCCATTGAACATCCCACCCCCCCTCCAATGCCAGCCTGCCTGCCTCCCATCCCCCTTCCACCGAACCCCCCCCCATGCAAGTCTGCCTGCCTGCCTCCCATCCCCCTGAGCAGCATGTTTCCATGGAACCCCCCCCCCCCCCGATGCCATCCTGGCTGTCTGCCTTCCATTGAACCCCCCCACCCCCTTCCGATGCCAGTCTGCCTGCCTCCCATTCCCCTTCCACTAACCCCCCCCCCCCCCCACCTCCATGCCTGCCTGCTTGATTGCCTCCCATCCCCCTGAGCAGCATGTTTTCATGGAACCCTCCATGCCATCCTGGCTGTCTGCCTTCCATTGAACCCCCCACCCCCCTTCCGATGCCAGTCTGCCTGCCTCCCTTTCCCCTTCCACTGAAATCATCAATGACGTCATCAGGGACGCGGCAGAGGAAATTAGGCCAGTAGAAGACCCGAAGCAGCGTTTAGTGTGCCTGCGACGCTGCTGCTCCTGCCGGGTTTGTCAGCCTTGTAGCGGTGGGAGGGTCAACGGGGTGTCCAGCTCCGGCGCGTCGCTAGCAGCGGCTTCAAAAAAAAAGGAGACTGAGGGTCAACTGGGGGTCCAGCTCCGGCGCGTCGCTAGCAGCGGCTTGAAAAAAAGGAGACTGTGACGTTAAGCGCGCATGCGCACTCGTGCCGTCGCGACGGATCAGGGAACACGACTTTTGAGTGCGCATGCGCGGCCTAGCATTTTATTATATTAGATGAAAACCATAAAAAGAAATAGGACGAAACAAGAAATCCTTTGGGAACTTTCAAGCAATCTCATGAATCCTCCTTAGCGGTTCAGCTTTCAGACAGATAATAGGCAGCTGGGAACTTTCTTAACGAACATCTTAGAAAAAGTATTTGATAATTTGTATTAAGGATGGGGGGAGGGATTTCTGATAATCTGCATTGTGTACAAAGGATGGGAGCTTACAAAGGGAAACAGGCCATATTGTTTCGCTTTGAACTGAAAATGAACAGATGCAAAGCATGTGCGTTCAAACATCCTTTCTACCTGTATGCGGGTGGCTTAGTGGGAACAAAAAAGCATGCAAGCACACTTTTGAAATGCCATGTATGCCTCAACTAAACCACCCACTACTCAACTAAACCACCACCCTCTACCTGTGCAGCTAGAGGTAACTAACACGTTATTTTACTGCAGGTCTCAGGACAGGATCTTCACTCATTTTTAAGTCAGAGCCACTTTGGATCACTGTTCCCTTTAAGCTGAGCAGGAGTTCTCCTCTAGAGAATGACACGGGGACAGATTTTCCCCTGTTTCCGCGGGAATTCATTTTCCCGTCCCATCCCGGCGGTCTCAGGACTTAAAGACATCCCATATGAAGAACGCCTGATGAGACTGCGCTTATATTCTCTGGAGGAGCGCAGAGAAAGGGGGGACATGATAGAAACATTCAAATACATCACGGGTCACATCCAAGTGGAGGAGGAAATCTTTTTTCTGAAGGGTCCCACGGCGACAAGAGGGCATCCACTAAAACTTAAGGGAGGAAGATTTCATGGTGACACCAGGAAATACTTCTTCACCGAACGGGTGATTGATCGATGGAATGATCTTCCCTGCCAGGTGGTCGAGGCCAGTAGCGTGCTCGACTTCAAGAGTCGATGGGACAAACAGGTGGGAGTACTACAGAGTTATGCTCAAACAATAGATACTCCAGGGAAGAAGGGTTCTTGAGTGGGCAGACTTGTTGGGCTGTCGGCCCTTTTCTGCCATCATATTCTATGTTTCTATGTCCCTGCCCTGTTCCTGCAAGCTCTGTCCTCATCTTCACAACCCTCAAACACTTTAAAAATCATAAGCGTTCAAGGCTTGTGTAGTCAAGCAGAGCTTACAGGCAAGGAGCAGGGTCAAGGACAGCGACGGGGAAATTGAATTGCAGGGACAGGAAAAATTTGTCCCCATGTCATTCTCTATTCTCCACCTCTAGTCCTGCCAGTGATTAGTGCTGTTTCATATCACTTTTTCAATGGCGAAGGGCGGGACTCTAGGGAACATGTCTGTCCCTACGTAACAAATGAAGACACAGTATTGAAGTACCGCCCCCCACTGGCACCAATACAGTTGGAGGACTCCCGCTCAGTTTAGCAAGAACTGTGCTTTGGAACCAAAGGAGTTGAAAGACAGCCTCCAATATCGTCTTAAGTGAGGCTGCAGCACTGTTGACCAGTGTGTCTCAGCGATATCCATCCTCACAGCCCGCCTTCAGACTTTTCATTAGGGGTATCCAGAAGGAGAAGGGCATTCTCAAATGCTTTGTACTTCACGTATGTATAAAGTTGCCAGATTTCCTCTTTTAAAAAAAGAGGACACCTGACCCTGCCCATTCTGCCCCCAATCCAGCCCCCACGCAAACCTCCCGGAGCTCGGGGCTGCGTCTGGGAGCCCTCTGCGCATGTACGGATGCAGATCACGCATGTACACACGTGTATATGACATCATTGCATCAACATCCGCACGTGCGCAGAGAGCCGCCAGACGTGGCCCCCGAGCTTGGGGACTTCCAAAACCCAGACAAACTGCCGGGCTTTGGAAATCCGTCCAGGCACCCTAACAGTGGTAACCCTCCGTATGTGGCTCTTCCCCATCCACTTCCCCCCCTTTCTGTTGTGAGCTTGGTTAGAGAGACAGATAGTAGCAGAAAAGACCCCCAGGAAGATGATGGGGGGTTGACCCAGAGGTCTCCAAAGGTCGCTCATGGCCTCCGGGCCTTGCATGGAAGAAACTGCATTAGTTGGCTACTAATAGCATGCATTAATGGGGTTCATAGACAACGGCGCAAAAGACAAAAGCGCACGCCGACAATTGAGCGCAGCACACGCCGCCGCGCCGCTCTAAATTACAGTTTTTAGGGGCTCCGACGGGGGGGTTTTGTTGGAGAACCCCCCCAGTTTACTTAATAGACATCGCGCCGGCGTTATGGGGGGTTTGGGGGGTTGTAACCCTCCACATTTTACTGTAAACTGAACTTTTTCCCTAAAAACAGGGAAAAAGTGAAGTTTTCAGTAAAAAGTGGGGGGTTACAACCCCCCCCCACAACGCCCCCACAATGCGGCGCGATGTCTATTAAGTAAAGTGGGGGGGTTTCCCCACCACGCCCCCCCATCGGAGCGCTAAAAACAGTAATTTAGAGCGGCGCGCGCTGCGCTCAATTGTCTGGGCGCGCTTTTGACCTGACACCCATTAATGGTGTTAGTGCAGAAGCCCGCATATGAATGCAGTAAAAGGTTTGTGCCATGTGGTGAAGGTGTTGATTATTGGTCAGACCTTCTTACCCCCAATACCTAGGTATCCCTGAAAATTGTCCTCTAGAACAGCTCACCCTGGCACATTATTGCACTCTGTCATTTTCATGTGACCTGGTTGTGCCAGCAGAGGCTGCTGCATACTTCCTTAACTAAATCTATAGAGCATACACGTTTCACTGAAGTGCTCTACCACTGATCCCTAAAGACATAGCTATCATTAGAACTCTACCATTCTTAGTAATACAAATAAGTTGTAGGTTATAGCATATTATTGATCTCTAGGCCGCAATATTGCAGGAGACAAGGATACTGAGCACTTTTCACACAACCTTAAGGATATTGTTGAGTATTGGTTAGAGGGTTTTTTGCTTTGTTGATTGTACAATTATGCTTTAAATCGGTGGTTCCCAACCCGGTCTTGGAGGACCACCAGCCTGTCAGGTTTTTCAGGCTAGCCCTAACGAATTTGCATGGAGCAGATTTGCATGCCTGTCACCTCCGTACAAACGTAAGGAAGTTCTTCTTCAGCCAGAGAGTGGTGGAAAACTGGAACGCTCTTCCGGAGGCTGTCATAGGGGAAAACACCCTCCAGGGATTCAAGACAAAGTTAGACAAGTTCCTGCTGAACCAGAACATACGCAGGTAAGGCTAGACTCAGGGCACTGGTCTTTGACCTAAGGGCCGCCGCGGGAGTGGACTGCTGGGCACGATGGACCACTGATCTGACCCAGCGGGGGCAATTCTTATGTTCTTATGGTCCTCTGGAACAGGGTTGGGAGCCATTGCTTTAAATGATTTGATATTATTGTACCACCGCAAAAGATAATGTACAGGTTTTTAGGTGAGCTTTAGAGTCTCAGGGCTCAATGCACAGAACTCTGGCAACCTGGTGGAAAACGCAGGGTTGGGCGCAATTTTCATTTGCCAGGCAATGCTCAGCACAGACGGATCGCAGATTACATGCATACTATTTATACTGAGCATCGAGGTGAAATGGGGAGGAACTGTGCCTTGCGCCTGCGCACAAGAGCTGAGAGGTAAGTGCAGCTCTTGTGCGCAGGCACAACAGAGGGCCGGATGCACACAATTGTCAGATTGTCTAGCGATTGTCGCTAAACCAGTTTGGCTGGTTTAGCGACGACCTAATTTCCCGACACGATGTTCCAAATGTCTCACCGCGTGGTTTTCCGTGCGTTTGTGCATTCTCCAGCTCCGCTATGCAAATGACCTCATTAGTATTAAAATGAGGTCATTAATATTAAAACGAACCATCCAATCAATGGCCCAACAAGTCAAAAGCATGCACTAAATTTAGCGATGGCTAATACTGACCCCCCCCAAAAACGACAAGTCTGCCGTATTTTTTCTTTCTTTTTTTTTTCCCTCTGGGCACAGATGTATGTATGTAATACACGCACAATATCTGCCCCATAAAAAAAGTCATGCTGCCTCCCTCAATGACACTCCTTAACTAAACTAAAGAGAGGCAGGGGGGTGCCCACTGTCTCCTTCTGCTGCCAATCTCCCCATGCCATGAAGCCCTCCAATGCTGCAAACTGTCTCTCCTTCTCCACCCCTAAACTTTGAAAAAAAAATCAGCAGGAGTGGTACCCACTCCCTCCTGCTCCCGGATGTTTTCCCCCCCCATTGAGCCGACCCTCCTCCTATACCCTATTCCCCATAATTAAAAAACAATTGGCAGGAGGGATTCCCACTCTCTCCTGCCTAAGCCCCCCCAGTTCACCCCACACCGCTGACCCACCCCCGTACCTCTTATCTAAAGAAGACAGCAGGAGGGATGCCCACGGGCCTGCCTCTCCAAAATGATGGGCCTTCCCCTTCCTGGTGCATCCTGGGATGCATGGGGAGGGGCTTAAGGTTCTAATTGGCTCAAATGCCTAAGGCCCTTCACAGTGCAGGATGGTGATTGCCGAAGCTCCGAAGAGGTAAGTCGAAGCAAGGTCAAAAAAGAAAAAAAAAAAATTCTTTCAGCCACAGCCGAAGCCTCTTTTGCTACAAGCAAGTTTGGAAATCTTTTCTTTTCCAGTTTCACAGTAATTGTAGACGTGATGTTAGGCGCAGGACAAATGCACCCAACGCAAGCATATCCGAATTTAAAGTTCAAGCAAACTGCTCCTGCCAAAGAGCTCCAGACCTGCTGGAAAAATTTGCACAGTAAAACGTGGGCACTCCTTGCAGGGCTCATTGTAATACCAATGAGCTCCTTGTAATGCGTAGGATTCTCGGTGGCTGCTACCGTGATCCGTTAAAGCCCCCGAGAACCTTTTTTATGCATCGCAGGCTGAACCAACTTATGAGCTAGCCCCCTCCTTTACTAAAGCGTAGAGTGGGTTTTAGCGCCGGCAGTGGCGGCAACTGCTCTGACGCTCATAGAATTCTTAAACTGCATCAGAGAAGGGATTAATAGATATTTCAAGCACTATATAGGGCTTCTTTCACTAAGCTGCGTTAGGGCTTTAACGCGCAGAATAGCGCGTGCTACAGTGCCGCAATCACTGGACGCTAATGCCAACACTGAGCTGGCATCAGTTCTAGCCGCATGGCTAATCTGCTGCGTGCGCTAAAAACACTAGTATAAGGAGCCCATAATTTTAAAACCCATTTCTCCATCATTAGGAAGGAAGACCTGGTTCAACATAACACCTTTCTACTTTCTTGTTGAATTTTTAGGGGTTGTTTTTTGTTTTTTTTGTCAAAACAGCAAGCATTCCTTATTTAAAATATTATGGGCTGGATTCACTAAGCATACGTATCGCATCCCAGTCAGTTTGCGACCCCGACCCGATTCGCTAACCTTACTCCCGATCCGATCCACGCATGCAAATGAGGGGAAACGGCATGCAAAGTAGGAAGGACGCGATTCACTAAACCAAAGAAGGAACACGACTGGGCTGGCCAATCAAAAAAGAAGCGACTGCGGAGGACCAGTCGCTTGTGCAAAAACCCTGCTCTCTGCCCCGACTCTCCAGTGTAAGCCCCGTCCTGCTGTCAGGCATGGAATACATTCAGGTCTCCCGATGAAAACAAAAACAAAAACTGTGGATACAGATGTTCTGGAGATAATTTATTAAACACTGACATATAAAACCATGAAAATTCAATTTAAAAAGTACAATGCTAAAAAATACTGTGATAAAAATCCAACCGGACCCTACACGGTCCGTGTTTCGGTGAACACGCCTTCCTCAGGGGTCCAATGGTTTGCAAACTCACATATAAAGAATTGGACTGAAAACAGTCTATTGTCTTTAAACCTGTGAGCAAAGAACACCGCAGACAAGCTGAAGCAGCAAAAAAAATGCCCATCTGCAGTAACCATTATCTCTCTCCTTATTGGCTAAGGCTCTTAACATTTGCATCTTCTCATCCTATAGGCTAAGGCTCTTTACACCTGCATTGTGAGGTCATAGGGCTTTATGGTTATAGAAACATTGTGGTTTGCAAACTCACATATAAAGAATTGGACTGAAAACAGTCTATTGTCTTTAAACCTGTGAGCAAAGAACACCGCAGACAAGCTGAAGCAGCAAAAAAAATGCCCATCTGCAGTAACCATTATCTCTCTCCTTATTGGCTAAGGCTCTTAACATTTGCATCTCCTCTTCCTATAGGCTAAGGCTCTTTACACCTGCATTGTGAGGTCATAGGGCTTTATGGTTATAGAAACATTGTGGTTTGCAAACTCACATATAAAGAATTGGACTGAAAACAGTCTATTGTCTTTAAACATATGAGCAAAGAACACTGCAGACAAGCTGAATTAGCAAAAAAATGCTCACATGTTTAAAGACAATAGACTGTTTTCAGTCCAATTCTTTATATGTGAGTTTTCAAACCATTGGACCCCTGAGGAAGGCGTGTTCGCTGAAACACGGACCGGCTGGATTTTTATCACAGTACTTTTTATCATTGTACTTTTTAAATTGAATTTTCATGGTTTTATATGTCAGTACTTAATAAATTATCTCTAGAACATCTGTATCCACAGTTTTTGTTTTCATGGGCGGATTGTTTTCACTGTGGATCATTGGGTCTCCCCATTTTTCTTTGTTGTGATACATTCAGGTCTCTCCTCCATAGGATATGCGTCAGGAAAAGGGACAGTGGCTATGAAGGCAAAAACAGTTACCCACAATTGAAAGAAAAGAGGGGAAATTTTCTTATGTTCTGCCACAGGTAGAAATGCACAAATGAAAGAAGGATCGCTGGTTGTAAGGTACGGGAATTCAGCTCAGGATTGCTCAGGAGGTATATTCCCCAACAGAATTAGCAAACATTTATGGGTTGACACTGTTGATTTCAATGTCACCTGGAATGGCTGGATTTTAGCAACCCAAGTTACTTCTGGCAATATTCCAGAAACTCTACAAATTAAGCAAACATATTATTTTACTGGGATGAATCCCCAATTTTAACATCTTCAGGGAAAGTGATATACAAGGAGGGCAGAGCCCCCTTTGAACCCCCCGAGTCATTATTCAAATCATGTTAGTAATTTATATCATATCCAATGTACCTTCGGGGGCAATGTTCAAACTCCCCAGGTGGGTTATTCCACCATATGTATTTGTTAATCCTTCTATGTAAAGCTGGCATCCTTTGTATTGCATTCTCAAAATTATACCATTCTTGTACATAACAATTACTTGTAATAAACAATCTTTTTGCCACAAACTCTGTGAATCCTCCTTTTATTGGTACTTGGTGTGGGTATCTATCCATTATTCTTAACAATTCATCATATTTAATCCACCCATAAAAGTCACCCATAATAACATTCTCTTGTCCCACATAACCATCCCACCACTCCCCCCGGGGCTTATAATAAATCCCTCCCCCCGATTCATTCACGATTGCTCTACAGCTTAAAAATGAATGAGCTCTCCAGCTCTTGCCACCCTGCTCTCTGCCCTGACTCCATGGTTTTAACCCATGGGTTGAAAGCGGGGCTGCACTACGGCGTGTTCTGTTAAGTTTCTGAACATGCCGCAGTGCAGCCCTGCTTTAAAATAGAGAGTTGCACGGGGAGAGAAATCCCACCCATACCCGCCTGTCCCCGCCAGGATCCTCTCCATCCCCGCAAGGATCCTCTCCTTCCCCACCGGTCCCCATCAAGATCCTCTCCGTCCCCACCCATCCCCGCAAGGAATTTCCTCCATCCCCGCCCATCCCCATAAAAAGCAGCAATTACTTCTGACAAGATCATCAATTCCACAGTTTCTTTCATGTTTGCGCTGCTGTTTTCCTGGTGGAATCTCTTTGGTGGAACCCTTTTTTTGTTTTCTGTTCAGGTAATTAACTTATAAACCCCCCCTCTTTTACTAAGGCTGACGTGTCCATTATATTATATGGACGATCCCTGCTTCCAAAGCCTTCCATCCCCGTGGGAGTCCCCGTGGCTAGAGGGGGGTCCCCGTGGGAGCTCCGTGGGCTAGGGGGGATTCCCACGGGAACCCTGTGGGACCCGTGGTATTCCCACGATCCCCATTCCCGTGCAGACCTCTGCTTTAAAACCACGGGCTCGTGAAAAGTAAAAAAAAGAAAAAAAAAAGCACGGAGCAAACGCATGCGCGGACCATCTATAGGCAAAGGAGATGGTCTGCGCAAGTGTCAGGATCACTCTTCAGCGATCCGTGTGGTCAGTTTTGAGGTGTGCCTCCGATCGGCATCATTTGCATAGGGACACGTTGTGAATCAGGCGCCCGGCCACCTCACGGATCGGATCCGTGAGGTTAGTGAATCTAGCCCTATGACTCTTCAGAAACATGGCACAAATTTCCAGTTTCCAATCTATAAACCTGTGCTAATCATTTCTTTTTCACAGATCATCCCAGTTCTAAGCTTTGTGATCTATTTCCAGGAAGATTATGATACAGAAAAGTCTTTAGTCATCTATGAAAACCTAAATGTGAATAAATGCTATATCCATAAAACCCTGTCCTCTCTTTGACCGATTGGTGTAAACGCTGGAACTGACAGGACACCCCACTCAGAAGGATCACATTTCAGCAAAGTCTGTTGCACAAGCAAAAGTCTTCACCGGAAAGCAATTCAACTGACTCTATGTTTCAATCCACAACATCCTGTAATGGTCACTTCTTCTGGCCTGAGGCGGTTGATTTAGATACCAGTCTTTAAGCCCGTTACATTAACGGGTGCTAGAATAGATGTGGCCGCTTTCTGTCTGTCTGTCTTTCTTTTTCTCTCTTTACTCGGCTATCCACCACCACCCCTTGTCTGCTCCCCCTGTCCAGCAGTAGCCCTTCTCCCTTCCTGTTACCTCCCTCCCTGACTCCCCTTAGAGTTCCTGCTGCTGCTGCCGTCAGTGCCGCTGCTGCTTCTCCTCCGCCGCCACCCGTCGGCCCGCGCCGCCTCTGTCGCTGCCGCCCCTCTGCGCTCCGGAGGCCCCGGGCATTTCCTCCTAAGCTAATAGAACCCTAAGCGTGCATGTGCGCTCCTACCTGCCACAGACCTACGGATCATGCAGGTAGGAGTGCACATGTGTGCTTAGGGTTCTATTAAACCTTTATGAAGAGATTCACCCACAGCAGTGTACACTGAATAGTCATCAAGTACTCTAGGCATTTTTTTAAAAAAATTTCAATTTTCTATACCGTTCTCCCAAGGGAGCTCAGAATGGTTTACCTGAATTTATTCAGATACTCAAGTATTTTTCTTTGTCTGTCCTGGCAGGCTCACAATCTATCTAATGTACCTGGGGCAATGGGGGGATTAAGTGACTTGCCCAGGGTCACAAGGAGCAGCATGGGTTTGAACCCACAACCTCAGGGTGCAGAAGCTGTAGCTTTAACCACTCTAGAAATCAAAATGTAGCAAAAGTGAGCCAAGTAAAGGACAATCAAGCCATTGTGACATCACTGATGAGGTTGGCTCTTATTGGTGGAATGAGGCATTATGATGCCACAATACCAGCTCTGGTTATCAGAGGCTGAAGCTTTTCACACTATTCAATTTTCTATACCGTTCTCCCAGGGGAGCTCAGAACAGTTTACATGAATTTATTCAGGTACTCAAGCATTTTCCTTGCCTGTCTCAGTGGGCTCACAATCTATCTAATATACCTGACTAGCCCAGGGTCACAAGGAGCAGCATGGGTTTGAACCCACAACCGCAGGGTGCTGAGGCTGAAGCTTTAACCACTACGCCACTCTAGAAATCAAAATGTAGCAAAAGTGAGCCAAGTAAAGGGCAATCAAGCCATTGTGACATCACTGATGAGGTTGGCTCTTAGGCATTGGTGGAATGAGGCATTATGATGTCACAATAGCAGCTCTGGTTATCAGAGGCTGAAGCTTTTCATGCCCTTTAAGTCTGTCCCCATATGGCTTAAGATGAAGACCACACACCATTTTAGTAGCCTTCCTCTGAACCGACTCCATCCTTTTTTTGAAGGTACGGTCTCCAGAATTGTACACGATATTCTTCATGAGTTTATATCATCCTTTCTTTCTGCGGAGACAGTTACTTTTACAACAGATTTCCTTAAATAAAACAGCTAAAAAAAATAAAATAAAATTAATGACATAGCCCATGTTGTAAAGAGTAAAATAAAAGCTTGGTCATGTATTTTAAATGGCTGTATTGACCTCAGATAAGGGCCACTGTGACTTTTGAAAGAATAAAACAAAGGCTGTACCCAGGAACACTGCCCAAGAAAAAACATGCCAGAATCAGCTCACACAGCACACAATGATGATTATAAGCAAATGTTTAAGAATCTGTATTTGCTCGGAAGAAAAATGGATACTTTGTAGGCTGTGATTTTTTTTTTTTTTTTTATTGGCCCAGGGAAAAAGAAAACAGGTGATCCATGAGTTTCTGAGACCACAAAACTCTATTCGTGTCTGAAAAGATCTGTCCTGGTGGTCTTAAAATCTTAAAGAATGCAATATTTTGGATTGATCCAATAACCACACCAAATGCACCACTTACAATCCAACAGTATTAAGACAGCTTGGACAGACTAACTCTTCTTATTCTGTGCATTAAAGTAAATCACCTATTCAGTGAAAACAAAATAATAATAACAGTTTATATACCGCAGGACCGTGAAGTTCTATGCGGTTTACAATGAATTAGAAAGATTCTGTGAATTAGAATGAATTCAAAAAATTAGAAAGATTCAATGCGGTTTACAATGAATTAGAAGATTCTACAAATTGAATGGAACATTCATAGCTAGAGATTAGTGGTTGACAGTTTACGGGATCGGATTTGGGGGGGTGAGATTGTGATGGGGTCGATTGTGCAGATTCGTTACCTAGGTACTTCAAGAACAGGTATGTTTTTAGATGTTTCCTAAATTCACCATAGTTATTTGCGTGTATAATTAGTTTTTCGCTTGATACGATAGAAGTTGTTGATGGTGTCTCTTAAATTTACATCCTCTAGCCGATGGGGAAACAAACTTCAGGTGTGTTCTTCTCTTATGTCTGTTGGTTGTAAGCCTATTTCAGATTGATTATTTTCTTCTGTCAATATAGAACAGAGGAGCCAGTTCTGTGAGTGCCTGTGGACACTGAGCACCTCCCCTCCCCCGATATTGAGGAAGCTCCTTCATATCCAGAGAGGGGAAATTTGCATTGCGCTTGACACCCCACTCATTTTGGCAGCTATGAGAAGGAATAGGGAAACAATTTATCCGAGTCTGATGGTGTGCAAACCAATTCAGCTTGTTTTTATTATAGGAGACCTTTATAACATTCTTGCAATTTGGTTACATCTCGGGGGTTAAAATCGAGGACTCAAACAAGATCGTGTTTCGGCAGTTTGACCTGCCTCAGGAGTCTCGGTCATTTCCTTGAAAACGTAATGCCACAGCAAAACCTGTAACAATCATACGCTTCAGAAACAGCTTTTTCTTGCTGCAGCGTATGATTGTTCTAGGACCAAGGCGGAACGTGATTTGGGGGTAATCATTAGCGAAGACATGAAGACTGCCAATCAAGTGGAGAAGGCTTCATCAAAGGCAAGACAAATGATGGGTTGTATCCGTAGAAGTTATATCAGCCGGAAGCCCGAAGTTATAATGCCGTTGTATAGATCCATGGTGAGGCCTCATCTGGAATACTGTGTACAATTCTGGAGGCCACATTACCAAAAAGATGTGCTGAGAGTTGAGTCGATACAACGAATGGCCACCAGGATGGTCTCGGGACTCAAAGACCTCCCGTATGAAGAAAGGCTGAATAAATTGCAGCTATACTCACTCGAAGAACGTAGAGAGAGAGGAGACATGATAGAGACATTTAAATATATCACTGGCCGTATTGGGGTGGAGGATGATATCTTCTTTCTTAAAGGTCCCTCGGTCACAAGAGGGCATCCGCTGAAAATCAAGGGTGGGAAATTTCATGGTGATGCCAGAAAATTCTTCTTCACCGAAAGAGTGGTCGATCGTTGGAATGAACTTCCACTTCAGGTGATTTAGGCCAGCAGCGTGCCAGATTTTAAAAGGAAATGGGATACACATGTGGGATCTCTAGGGGGGTAAATTCAAGGGGATGGGGTCGTTAGAGTGGGCAGACTTGATGGGCTGTGGCCCTTTTCTGCCGTCATCTTCTATGTTTCTATGTTTCTAGGATAGCGTAGCTGATTTTAAGAAAGGTTTGGACAATTTCCTGGAGGAAAAATCCATAGTCTGTTATTGAGAAAGACATGGGGGAAACCACTGCTTGTCCTGGATCAGTAGCATGGATTGGTGCTACTCTTTAGGGTTCCGGAATGTTGGAACTCTGAGAATTATGCATGGAATCTTGCTACTCTTTGAGGATTTCGCATGGAATGTTGCTACTCTTTGGGGTTCCGGAATCTTGCTTACTCTGAGATACTGGAATGTTGCTACTCCTTGGGTTTTGGCCAGGTACTAGGGACCTGGATTGGCCACCGTGAGAATGGGCTACTGGGCTTGATGGACCATTGGTCTGACCCAGTAAAGCTATTCTTATGTTCTTATGGTTTTGCCACTCTGGATGTTTAGCTGTGGCAATGCCACTTTGTTGCAAATGTGATTAGACAGCAGTAACAGCAGGATCTGGATAGTCTCTGTTGCTACCCATCAACACCCCTTTTTTTTTTTTTTCCATAACCCACCCCTAAATAAAAACCAACACACTTTATTATGGTATATAGCCGCAGCTCTTTATTTAATACACCATAACAATAAATTAACATGAATAACTTAACCTCATAAACATATTGACCCTTAATTGACAAACCACATCAACAAGCTCCTCCCGAGCTACCCCCATGTAACCATTAACCTTTGCCCCCGACCCCGCCACAAACAGCAAGCATCCGAGGGGTGGCATGACCTCATGCCCCTTTAACCCGGGTCACCTGACCCCAAGGCACGGCTCCCAGCCGCCCCCCGCTCATCGCCGGATGAGCCCCAGCACCCAGTAGCTCGGGAGACCCACCTTCCTGAGCCACCAAGGCCACCACCGAGGGAGGGTGGGAGGGAGAAAAACCGCCCTGGAGGACCTGAAACAACTGAGTCCTCCAGGGTCCCGATTTATCCATTCCCTCTGCCCGCCCCTCTACCTCGACTTCACCCTATCCTAGCCCTGTCTTTAGGCGGTAACCCCTCCCCTATTCCTTCTAATAAGTTTCCCTAACTAACGGTCCTCTCCCCACCCCCCACCCCCAACTTGCCTCGCGGGCAACACGAGGCCTTCCAGCCCCGTGTTACCATATGCCCGTCGAGACAAGCTCTTGGGCTCCTTCTTTTATGTGAAACATTCCTTGCGGTTGACAGTATCATCATTTCACAGTTTGCAGTTTCTTAATCAGTTGGAACATTAATAGAAACAAACGAGGCTCCTGAGACAGGCCGAACGGCTGATCACGATTGTGTCAAGTCCTGGTTACATGCTTCTATTAAAGACTTAAAGCATATTATCTGTGGAGTGAGTTCTTTGGGGACGGGACGGGGAAATTGAGTTCCTGTGGGGACGGAGAAAAATTTGTCCCCATGTTATTCTCTATCACACACACACTGTAGCAGTCTACCGAGGACCTGCGACATATCCCCTTTGCCGTTCTTGAAATTAGCAGCCAAAATGATAAAATATGCAAGAGCTTTCTGCTATCTTCTAGGAAGTGGAAAAAAGATAACTCCCCCCCCCCCCCAACCATGATGTTTATTCTTCTCAGGGCATCACAAATCCTCCCTTGTTACCTCTTAGTGGGAGAGCAAACAATCAAACAAAAAATCCTCACACAATGAAACATTTATGCAGATTCTAGGGCCAGCGAGCAGAACTATAGATTGACATGGGGACAGATTTTTTCCTGTCCCCGCAGGAACTCATTTTCCCGTTACCATCCTGGCAAGTTCTTTTCCTGCTCCTGCCACATTCCTGCAAGCTCTGTCCTCATCTGCACAAGCCTCAAACACTTTTAAATCATAAGAAGCAACATTCTAGAGCTCAGATTGTGATGTCATAATGCCTCATTCCACCAATGCCTAAGCTCCGTCCTCATCTGCACAAGCCTCAAACACTTTTAAATCATAAGAAGCAACATTCTAGAGCTCAGATTGTGATGTCATAATGCCTCATTCCACCAATGCCTAAGCTCCGTCCTCATCTGCACAAGCCTCAAACACTTTTAAATCATAAGAAGCAACATTCTAGAGCTCAGATTGTGATGTCATAATGCCTCATTCCACCAATGCCTAAGCTCCGTCCTCATCTGCACAAGCCTCAAACACTTTAAAATCCTAAGTAGCAACATTCTAGACTCAGATTGTGATGTCATAATGCCTCATTCCACCAATGCCTAAGCTCCGTCCTCATCTGCACAAGCCTCAAACACTTTAAAATCCTAAGTAGCAACATTCTAGAGCTCAGATTGTGATGTCATAATGCCTCATTCCACCAATGCCTAAGCTCCGTCCTCATCTGCACAAGCCTCAAACCCTTTAAAATCCTAAGTAGCAACATTCTAGACTCAGATTGTGATGTCATAATGCCTCATTCCACCAATGCCTAAGCTCCGTCCTCATCTGCACAAGCTTCAAACACTTCAAAATCCTAAGTAGCAACATTGTAGAGCTCAGATTGTGATGTCATAATGCCTCATTCCACCAATGCCTAAGCTCCGTCCTCATCTGCACAAGCTTCAAACACTTTAAAATCCTAAGTAGCAACATTGTAGAGCTGAGATTGTGATGTCATAATGCCTCATTCCACCAATGCCTAAGCTCCGTCCTCATCTGCACAAGCCTCAAACACTTTAAAATCCTAAGTAGCAACATTCTAGACTCAGATTGTGATGTCATAATGCCTCATTCCACCAATGCCTAAGCTCCGTCCTCATCTGCACAAGCTTCAAACACTTCAAAATCCTAAGTAGCAACATTGTAGAGCTCAGATTGTGATGTCATAATGCCTCATTCCACCAATGCCTAAGCTCCGTCCTCATCTGCACAAGCTTCAAACACTTTAAAATCCTAAGTAGCAACATTGTAGAGCTGAGATTGTGATGTCATAATGCCTCATTCCACCAATGCCTAAGCTCCGTCCTCATCTGCACAAGCCTCAAACACTTTAAAATCCTAAGTAGCAACATTCTAGACTCAGATTGTGATGTCATAATGCCTCATTCCACCAATGCCTAAGCTCTGTCCTCATCTGCACAAGCTTCAAACACTTTAAAATCCTAAGTAGCAACATTGTAGAGCTGAGATTGTGATGTCATAATGCCTCATTCCACCAATGCCTAAGCTCCGTCCTCATCTGCACAAGCCTCAAACACTTTAAAATCCTAAGTAGCAACATTGTAGACTCAGATTGTGATGTCATAATGCCTCATTCCACCAATGCCTAAGCTCCGTCCTCATCTGCACAAGCTTCAAACACTTTAAAATCCTAAGTAGCAACATTGTAGAGCTGAGATTGTGATGTCATAATGCCTCATTCCACCAATGCCTAAGCTCCGTCCTCATCTGCACAAGCCTCAAACACTTTCAAATCCTAAGTAGCAACATTCTAGAGCTCAGATTGTGATGTCATAATGCCTCATTCCACCAATGCCTAAGCTCCGTCCTCATCTGCACAAGCTTCAAACACTTTAAAATCCTAAGTAGCAACATTGTAGAGCTCAGATTGTGATGTCATAATGCCTCATTCCACCAATGCCTAAGCTCCGTCCTCATCTGCACAAGCCTCAAACACTTTCAAATCCTAAGTAGCAACATTCTAGAGCTCAGATTGTGATGTCATAATGCCTCATTCCACCAATGCCTAAGCTCCGTCCTCACCTGCACAAGCTTCAAACACCTTAAAATCCTAAGGGTTCGAGGCTTGTGCGGTTAAAGCAGTGCTTACAGGAACGGGATTGGGACAGTGACAAACCTCATGGGAATGGGATGGGGAAATTGAGTTCTTGCGGGGGATGGGGACAAATTTGTCCCCATGTCATTCTCTAAACAGAACCAGGACAAGTTCAGATTAGACTGGAAACTCAGGGGTGGATGAAGAAAAGTGAAAATTTTTTTTTTAGAAAGGATTGGATTGGACTTATTATTTGATTTCCCGTTGTTGACATAAGTATTTAGCAATGTACAATAAAAATCTTATTAAAATGTGCTCTGCTTCCAAGTAGCATATTAACATGCAGTCCAGCTTAATACCAGGCTCTAAGATGTGAATGTGCAGCATTTTTTGTGATATCTTTGGTTGCCAATCAGCTGCACTGCTGGTTCCCCCCCTCCCCCCTCCCATTCCCCATCATGTATAGCCCGCAGTTTGCTCTCAAAGTTTTGTATTTCAGAATCTAATCTAATCTGGCCTAAACTGGTTCAACTTTGGAGGAAGGAGTGGCCTAGTGGCTAGAGCTAGAGCCTCACCACCCTGAGGTTGTGTGTTCAAATCCCACACTAGAGACTTAGAGGGGACATGATAGAAACCTTCAAGATCCTTAAGGGCATAGAGAGAGTAAATAAGGACAGATTCTTCAAACTGAGGGGAGCCACAAGCACTAGGGGTCACTCGGAGAAATTGAAAGGGGACAGGTTTAGAACAAATGCTAGGAAGTTCTTTTTTACCCAGAGGGTGGTGGACACATGGAACGCGCTTCCGGAGGAAGTGATAGGCCAGAACTCTGTACAGGGGTTCAAGAAGGGTTTGGATAGGTTCCTGGAGGATAAAGGGATAGAGGGGTACAGATAGAACTTGAGGTAGGTTATAGAAGTGGTCAGAAACCACTTCACAGGTCGCAGACCTGATGGGCCGCCGCGGGAGCAGACCGCTGGGCGAGATGGACCTCGGTCTGACCCAGTGGAGGCAACTTCTTATGTTCTTATGTTCTTACTACTCCTTGTGACCCTGAGCAAGTCACTCAATCCTCCATCGCCCCAGGGACATTAGATAGATCAGTGGTTCCCAACCCTGTCCTGGAGGAACACCAGGCCAATCGGGTTTTCAGGCTAGCCCTAATGAATATGCATGAGAGAGATTTGCATATGATGGAAGTGATAGGCATGCAAATTTGCTTCATGCATATTCATTAGGGCTAGCCTGAAAACCCAATTGGCCTGGTGTTCCTCCAGGACAGGGTTGGGAACCACTGCCCTAATGAATATGCATGAGAGAGATTTGCATATGATGGAAGTGATAGGCATGCAAATTTGCTTCATGCATATTCATTAGGGCTAGCCTGAAAACCCGATTGGCCTGGTGTTCCTCCAGGACAGGGTTGGGAACCACTGCCCTAATGAATATGCATGAGAGAGATTTGCATATGATGGAAGTGATAGGCATGCAAATTTGCTTCATGCATATTCATTAGGGCTAGCCTGAAAACCCGATTGGCCTGGTGTTCCTCCAGGACAGGGTTGGGAACCACTGCCCTAATGAATATGCATGAGAGAGATTTGCATATGATGGAAGTGATAGGCATGCAAATTTGCTTCATGCATATTCATTAGGGCTAGCCTGAAAACCCGATTGGCCTGGTGTTCCTCCAGGACAGGGTTGGGAACCACTGCCCTAATGAATATGCATGAGAGAGATTTGCATATGATGGAAGTGATAGGCATGCAAATTTGCTTCATGCATATTCATTAGGGCTAGCCTGAAAACCCGATTGGCCTGGTGTTCCTCCAGGACAGGGTTGGGAACCACTGCCCTAATGAATATGCATGAGAGAGATTTGCATATGATGGAAGTGATAGGCATGCAAATTTGCTTCATGCATATTCATTAGGGCTAGCCTGAAAACCCGATTGGCCTGGTGTTCCTCCAGGACAGGGTTGGGAACCACTGTGATAGATTGTGAGCCTGCTAGGACCGACAGAGATAAATGTTTGAGTACCTGATGGTCAACTGGTTAGATAACTTTGATAGGCAATATATAAATATCATCCCTGATATAAGCACAGGCCTGCAGAATCACAGCTTTCGGCGAAGAATTAATATTCCATAAACTATGAAATGTAGCCGTAAAGAATAAAATCCCTATGAAAATGCAACTTCTGCCATTCTGTAACTGTAGCCAGACTTAACAGCATGACAGATGATGGCAGATAATAATCAGTTGGTCCACCCAGCGTGACTAGTTCTTCTTGCAAACACTGCTCTATTTAAGGATGCATCCCGGCTGATTGCACTGTTAGCTTGACTGAATGCAGAATATCGTTGTTCTTGCTTTCCTCATAGGTTTTCGGCAGTAGAGAATGACACGGAGGCAAAGTTTGTCCCCCATCCCCCGCGAGCTCTGTCCCTGCCTTCGCCGGCTCCATCTCCATCCCCCGCAGACTCCGCCCTCATTTGTACAAGACTTGAACACTTAAGATTTTATAGTGAAATCTTTTTTATTAAAGTATAAAAAGGGACAATATTCTGGACAACTGGTTATAAATCACAAACAGAGCCTTCCATTTCGATCTGGTTTTGGTACAACCCTTCCCAAAGTTTCACTTGCCTCTGTTTTTACATCATCTAAGAAGGTAAACGGATTGTCTTTCAGACATGGGTGTAGAAGAGGACCTAAACTAGATAGTGAATGAACAGGAAAATAAGTGTCTTTTAAATGTTGGACATGTTCCTTGATGCCGGCAACGACGGATGAATCTGTTGGAGTAACAGTAAGAGGCCTGAGCAGCTGGGCACATCATGGAAGGTGGTTGCAGATGGCAGATAAGAAACAAATTATGCCATTTAACAGTAGTTCATTGAAATCCAAAAGCAGCTTCTGCAGTATTTTTAAATCATTGAATTTAGTTGCCAATTGTCTAAGCTGTGTTCAGTTTTTACATATTAATACTAGTCTCAAGATTTTAGAGAATAACACGGACAAAATTTATTCCTATCCCAGTGGGCTCTGTCCCTATCCCCATCCCTGCCCTGTGGGTACCATCTCTGTGTCATTCTCTGCTCTGCAGCTCTGGTCAGTTCTGCAGCTGACCATAGATGTTTCTATACTTAAACCAACTTCTGCGGTCACCCTTATGATTTCCTTTTACCCAATCTCTTGACCCTGCTCTTGCCTGCAGGCACGAAAGTCACCAAACAGGACAGGAGACAGAACCCTGTCAGTAATACCAAGAGATTGCTGTTAGGCAGGACCATATTTACATATAAGCTTTACAAGCTACAGCTTAGGGCTTCATATTGCAAAAGACCACCTCAACATTATTGCTTTACTGTAGTAATAATAATTAATAAAATTGTTTGCATGCAATGTTGCATTTTAAGCCTACTCCTTCGCAAACGTGCAAAATTGTTGAACTTAAGATTTACTTTCTATTTAATTGGAGAGGGGGGGCTCTTAAATGTTATAGCTTAGACCACAATAATGTATTCATCTGGCTCTACTGTCATTGGTCATGGCAGCCACCTTTGCACTTAGGGCTACAGCACCAGGACTGACTGGTGATTGGTTATTGTTCCTGCTCCTGTTAGACGCCACAGATCCCCAGTAAGGCTGAGGGTGAAGCCAGGGGTAGGTTGTTTATGCTAAAGGGTTCAGGTATGGGGGTCTTGTTTCTGGGGGGAGGGGGTGACACCTGAGGGGGTCAGCTGTGTTTGAGATGAGGAAACAACTGTTTCCAATGAGATCAGCTGTGTTTCAGGAGGTTGGGAGGTCTTCAGATGCCCTGGAAGGGGAGGGGGGGGGGAGTTCCAGGGGATAATAAAGGGAGTGATTACTATTGAATGGGGGGGGGGGAATGGTAGTAATGCTCTTACATACATGTGGGGGGGGGGGGGTCATTGGCTTTTCCTCCACATACAGCTTTTTTAAATCGTATACCACTACATGTAGAGAGCTCTACACATGAAGTCTTGCAGTGATTTTACATTTGGCAGAGCCTCTTGCAAACTAATAAGAGAATTCTTCATACTGGACATATGTATTGCTCTTTCCACATACTAAAATATGCCTCTAGAGGTGACAATGCCCAGGAAGTAGGAAAACTGTGTGCTATCACAATGAGCCAGTAGGTGGCATCAGTATAAATTAACATCTGGAATAGTTTCTCTTTCTGTCTTTGTGCCTATGCAAAGCTGTCTATTGCAAAAACGAGCCAGTTTGAGTGCCATTACCTTGTAGATGTCTTCCTGATGTACAAGTGCCCTGCTCCTTCCTCAGCACAAAACTGTTTAAAATGCATGCAAGTAAACTAAGGGCCTTTATCTGAGATCATTTGATCAGATTGGCCATAATGTACAAACTGTGACTTCAGCAGACATGTCTGCAAGTAGTTCAATTTCCCAGAAGTCTGAATAGTCCATTTACTACGCTGTGTTATCGAGGAGGGAAATTCCTTGCTTTTCTGTTTAACTTTGACAAAGGGGGAGAAGAGGCCTCATGGACAGGGCTCCTTTTTAAAAGCTTGGCCGCAGAAGGAAGAGGCAGCGGGCTCCATGGTTTCTTCACTTTTAATGTCAGACCACAGAGAAACTGGACATTTTAAGAGGATGGCACTTGTGTTTTTTAATATTGAGCCATGCAAGGGAAGTGGACAGGGAGCATGGCCTAAGCTCTCTTTATTTTTAACCCATCCCGAAAGGTTGTCTGGTTAACTTAGGACATTTATTTAACTAATCAGAGTTAAGGAGGGAACAGTAGACAGCCAGCAGTAATCTGAATGCTGACTAGCCATGGCTAAACCCTTCAGAATGACCTCAGCACTGCCTCTTTTGTCCAGCTAAATTTATAAATGTGGGCTTTGATTGGCCAGGATAGAATTTAGTGGTTGGGTTAGGGAGGAAATGGAACTAACAAATTTCGTCCTTTTGTTGTTTTAAAAAGCTAGAAAAAAACAAAAGGAATTGACCCCAAAATTTCCACAAAGAAGAAAATCCAGAGAAAACCAAAAAAACTCTGTGGAGTGACGATGTTCCTAAATGGACTTTATTTGAAAGTGTCAAAGTTCCAAAGGTACACTGAAATCATCCACATAAAAATAAATCATCCACATAAGAGCCTTAAAGGACCTAGTCCTCTAGGGATACAGGACCCAACACGGTCCGCGTTTCGACAAAAAGTCTTCTTCAGGGGTCCCTGGGGGTCCTATAAAGGTGTGTACGTGGGAAACAATTGTGTGGTGAACCGGAAGTGAGACACTGCTTGCATTTTTGTCGAAACGCGGACCGTGTTGGGTCCTGTATCCCTAGCAGACTAGTTCCTTTAAGGCTCTTATGTGGATGATTTACTTTTATGTGGATGATTTTAGTGTACCTTTGGAACTTTGATACTTTCAAATAAAGTCCATTTAGGAACATCGTCACTCCACAGAGTTTTTTTGGTTTTCTTTAAAAAGCTAGAAACTATGGAAAACACATTAAGGCCAAGGAACTTTCTATGAATTTCCCACAGACGGTTGGCATTTCATTATCTGAGGGTTTTGGGGGTTTTTTTCTTAAAATTTTGTCATGCAGGTTCTGGAGGAGCTACAAACCCCTTCTTTTACTAAGGTGCGTTAACCGCTTAGCGTGTGCTAATCAAATTAGCGTACGCTAAACGCTAATGCAACCATACGCTAACAGGCACGCGTTAGCGTTTAGCATGCGCTAAATCGAATAGCGCACTTTAGTAAAAGGGCCAAAGAGCGTGTGCAGTTTCAGATTATATTCTTTGCGTATTTTTTTCTAGCGTTTCCTTGTATGTGTCTTATCAGGGAAACAGATATTTTTTTTTTGACTGCAGACATATCTCCCCCTCTCCCCACACCTTTTTTTTTTTTTTACCAAACTCTGCTAGCGGCTGCTGCTGCAGTAACTGCCCCGAAGGATTTAAAGAGCTTCAGGACTTTTGTTGTGCAGCAGCTGCTAGCTTGGTTTTGTAAAACAGGCGTTTCATTTAGAAGATTATTTTTGATAACGCCTCAGCCGATGAAGCGTAGTTGAAGGGGGTGGGGATGGGGTTGTTTGGTCCTGAATATTGAATTAGGTAGTCTAAGGAAATGGTTCCGTAATTAAAGCGCGCCGGACATTGGTGCGCCGACAAAGCCGCGTTGCTGCTTCTGCCGGTTTGAGGGCTTCGGGTTTGCACTCTGAGGGAGGGGGGTTAGAAGTCCTGGCGCTTCCGTTGGGGGGTGGTTTGGGGGAGGAACCCCCCCAACTACACGGAAAACTCCCTTAAAACTCCCGAAGATAGGAGAATGGGATTTTTCCGTGTAGTGGGGGGAAGGGGGGGGGGAGAGAACAAACCAAAAGCCCTGAAGCTGGCAGAAGTGGTGGCACGCATTAGTCCTGCTGTGACTTTGTCGGCGCTTCAGTGTCCGGTGCGTTTTTGATGGGTCACCAAGGAAATTTAATTTCTGTTTATTTTATTCTCTCTCTCTTTGTTATTGTGTTGTTTTGGGATTACAGTAAAACCTTGGTTTGCGAGTATAATTTGTTCCGGAAGCGTGCTTGTAATCCAAAGCACTCGCATATCAAAGTGAATTTCCCCAAAAACTTTAATACAAAATACAGTACTGTACATACTTGTATCGCAAGACCTCGCTCGTTTCGAACAGTCACTACACTGTGGGTGAATTGGGCGTGACGCTTTTATTATGTTCAACCGCGCTCAGCGTGAGATGTGCATATGTTGTGTGTACTTGATGTGACGTGCTCATACTGCAAGACAACGCTTGTTTTATCGAGTTAAAATTTGATAAAATGTTTTGCTCATTTTGCAAAACACTCGCACGTTACTTGTTATCCAAGGTTTGACTGTATTACTGTTATCCTGTCTCTTTCCCTTGACATGGTTTAAGAACATAAGAATAGCCTTACTGGGTCAGACCAATGGTCCATCAAGTCTGTTCTCACGGTGGCCAATCCAGGTCACCAGGTCCCAAGGAGTAGCAACATTCCAGCATCTCAAAGAATAGCATGATTCCGGAACCCCATTGACAACAACTGAGATTGTGATGTCATAATGCCTCATTCCATACCTCAGAGCCAACCTCACCAGTGATGTTTCAACGGCTTAATTGTCTTATACTTGACTCATCTAAGAACATAAGAATAGTCTTACTGGGTCAGACCAATGGTCCATCAAGCCCAGTAGTCTGTTCTCACGGTGGCCAATCCAAGTCACTAGTACCTGGCAAAAAACCCAAGGAGTAGCAACAGTCCATTCAGAATCCTAAAGAATAGCAAGATTCCGGAATCCCAAAGAGTAACAAAAGATTCTGGAACCCCAAGGAGTGGCAGCATTCCATGCTACCGATCCAGGTCAAGCAGTGGCTTCCCCCGTTTCTTTCTCAATAACAGACTATGGACTTTTCCTCCAGGAGCTTATCCAAACCTTCCGGGGACAGGCCTTCTTCTTGATGCTGCAAGGCAGCTGCCCGATCATTTAAAATTGAAGCTGCTATAGGATTTCGCCGGGGCTAGGGTGGAGCACCTTGACCCCCCCCAAACAAGACAGCATTCTGCTGACCCTGGTATGATGCACATTTTCTGTATCTTCTTATTATAATCCACCTTAAATTAACAAAAAATAGATTTAACATAGAACAAGGGAAACCAGTACCACAATAAACTCTTAAAATCATAGCAATAGAAATGTTAGCTCTTTATAGTTCCATTAGATGCTAAATTTATTTCTTCTTGTTCAGTCCAGCTGCTCATTACTTAACATTTATTCAGAAATCGGAAAGAGACAGTCATAAACTAGTTAAAGGGTCCTTAATTTTCATTTGAGCCTCCTCCTTTCTAAAGTGACCTGCATAATGTATTTGGTATTCACACAGGAGCCAGATTGTTCAAAATTATTGGGGTTGCTAAGTCCACAGGAAATGATTTCCCCCTGCACAGCCAATATTGGGGGTGCTCAAAGCGCCCATAGAGTTGGTTCCTATAGTTACTAGCTGTTCAGAGTCAATAACGAGTCGTGTTTCGAGATAGTCTCCTAGGGGAAAAGGAAAACCGATACTTTTGGGTTTCCTGTCTGCCTGGCTGTACATGAAACTCTTTCCTGCGCTTAGAAGTTGAGAGGCTGGTCTACTGAATATGGAGCTCTGGGGGCAACAGTTTAGACCAGCGTCTCTCATACTTTTTTTTAGCTCCAGCACACTAAACGGAGCAAATGAATTTTGCGGCACATTATAAATAAAAAAAATTAGAGTTATATACAGTTTTTAAAGCTGTGTATGGGTAATTGTAACAATGGTGAAACTACAGTAGATAGAATAGAATTGCTAATCAAGGTGATCGATGTGCTTGTTTTTGAGTGAAAATGAACTCAAAATGCGACTCGATAGTCGACAAGCAAACACACATTTCCTCATCCATCATCTGCAGTCCTTCTCATTTTTAAAAAATGTAATTTCTGTCAGAGCTAAAAATCCACGTTCGTAAAAAGTAAGAAGATCCAAACAGTAACAAAGCCTTGATTGCTTTGTTGCTCAAGTTAGAATAACGACTGCATAAAAAAATTAAACCAATAGTATATCAGAATTTGTATGAATTTGTGCCAGTGAATTATTTGAATTTGTGGGAGGTGTATCAGCCGAGGAGGGTGTTGAGGTCAGAAGGTACAGTATAATTTCGTTATAACGGACTTCAAGGGACCTAGGAAAACAGTCCGTTATATCTAGAGTTGCATTTTTTTAAAAACTTTATTTAGGGCAACTGAAACAACATACAATCAATGAACAACAGTCACTGCACAAGCATATCAACAACATCAATAACAAAACTCAGTTTTGGACCCCAGTGTGTTTACAGAAATTAGATAGTTCAAAGTCTAATAGATGCTGGCATTGTCATCTCGAAGCTGGGACGTTGGATCATTTACTGTACTATTGTCCCTTGATACTTAGGGCTCCTTTTACGAAGCCGTGTTAGCGGTTTAACACGCTAATTTGCCAACCGCCCTAGCCGCTACCGCCTCCTCTTGAGCAGGCGGTAGTTTTTTAGCTAGCGCGGGGGTTAGCGCGCGCTAAAAAAGGTGCGTGCGATAAAAGGAGCCCTTAGATTTTGGAGATCTATCTGGGATCAAGTGAACAATATATTGGAAAATCCAGTGGCACTGACGTACGATACCATCCTGTTTGGTACGTTAATGAGAGCTAAAAGTCAAATATCAACTCGGAATAATCAACTTATTTTTATAATAATAATAATAATAATTTATTTCTTATATACTGCCAAAGCCGTAGAAGTTCGAGGGCTGGACAATCAGCGAATGGGTACAATCAGCAAATACAATCGGTGAATGGGAAACAATCCGCAAAATAGATACAATTAATAGATGTAAGTAGGGGCTCCTTTTATCAAGCCGCGTTAGCAGTTTAACGTGTGTAATTACAAGCTCATCAGTTCCACGTTTTTGGGTTTTTGCTTCGCGGTTGTTTTTGTGGAACTATCTTGGTGGACTTTTTTTGTGTGTTTTCTATATATGCCTTTAAACCATGGGTAGGGAACTCTGGTCCTCGAGAGCCATATTCCAGTTGGGTTTTCAGGATTTCCCCAATGAATATGCATGAGATCTATTTGCATGCACTGCTTTCAATGCATATTCATTGGGGAAATCCTGAAAATACAACTGGAATATGGCTCTCGAGGACCGGAGTTCCCTACCCCTGCTTTAAGCCAAATCTGTATTGTTTGTCATAGTTGCATTGTTTACATAGGATATCCCTTTATTTTGCATTGCACTATTTTAATCTGTAGAGACTGCCAAAGCCTATTCTGAAATCCATATACAGTTATAAGGATCTGGGTGTAAATATGTTTGGGTATAAATCTACCCCACACTATCTTCAAGGACGCCTCAGCCCCACCACTCCACCGCTGTGTGATTTCTCAAAAAACAAACAAACTGCGGGAAGATTTACATGGTGCCTCCCAGGTTTGGCTGTGATTAAGCTAAGTACTAGAGAATGACACGGTGACAAAATTCATCACCGTTCCTGTGCCCGCGGATAACCGCGGGAAACCATCTTCATGTCATTCTTTAAGGAGATAGGGAAGAATCAGAGTATGAATGGCCACAACCACTGACCTGCAAGCTTTGCTTTGAAGAATGCTGGTGTCAAAGGACTGAGGTTGAGAATGACAGTCTCTGGTATCCAGAGCAGATATTGTGATGTCATAATGCCTCATTCCACCAGTGCCTAAGAACCAATCACATCAGTGATGCCACAATGGCTTCATTATCCTTGGCTCACATAAGAATCAGTGTATGAATGGCCACAACCACTGACCCGCAAGCTTTGCTTTGAAGAATGCTGGTGTAGAAGGACTGAGGTTGAGAATGACAGTCTCTGGTATCCAGAGCAGATATTGTGATGTCATAATGCCTCATTCTACCAGTGCCTAAGAACCAATCACATCAGTGATGTCACAAATGCTGGTGTAGAAGGACAGAGGATGAAATAGACACTAGAAAATGACATGGGATTATTTCTCGCGGTTATCCGCGGGGACGGGAACGGTGATGAATTTTGTCACTGTGCCATTCTCTACTAAGTACAATTACACTTTATATTTATACTATTTATTATATTTATCATATTTAAAATAACTATAAAATGAAAGTATTTAAAAATAAGAGAAACAGGGAAAATGCTATTTGAAAAAAAACTTGATATACAACAAGTGGGGCAGCCAATGATGAGGCACCATGTAAATCTTCCCGCAGTTTTTTCGAGAAATCACACAGCGGTGGAGTGGTGGGGCTGAGGCGTCCTTGAAGATACAGTGTGGGGTAGATTTATACCCAAACATATTTACATCCAGATCCTTATAACTGTATATGGATTTCTGAAGACAGGGCTGGATATAACATAAACGGATATAGTTTGGCCATTTGATTTTTTTGGACTTAAAGCCTATTCTGAGACATCGATAGAGAATGATACTTTCATGCTGGAACTGCCATTGAAATTCCAGAGTAATGGCGGCTAGATATTATTCTGCTTTATGTAAATGTGCACATGGGACTCTCGAATCTTCACCCTGAAAGTTCCAATGCCGGAACCGAAACATTGTTCTCTGTAAGTGCTCTTAATTCCTTTTGTGCATTGATCACAGGGCATATAGGTGCCCTGCTGCTAATTTATGCTAAAAGCAATCAAGTAACCGGGGCTTTATTTAATCTGCTTCTGAATCTCTGCGTGAAATCTACAAACGTTCCATAGGGCTATCATGTTTTGAAATTATTTTTTCCCCCCCCCATAGGTTCACTATTTCATGTCTAATTTGATATCTTTGCAACTGAATCATAGAGTAATGCCAAAGCGAAAAAATATTTCACAGCTATAAATGGACTTTGAAATGCATTTTTTTCCTACGGAAACATTAGAATGGCTTGCAAGTCTTGGACACTCAAGAAATATCAGAATTAAGAACAGTGGGGTGCCACTTTCCAGGGCAGGGGTGTCAAAGTCCCTCCTCGAGGGCCACAATCCAGTCGGGTTTTCAGTATTTCCCCAATGAATATACATGAGATCTATTTGCATGCACTGCTTTCAATACATATTCATTGGGGAAATTCTGAAAATCCGACTGGATTGCGGCCCTCGAGGAGGGACTTTGACACCTGTGTTCTAGGGATAGTGACGGATCCAGCCAGATATTCCCGTGTGGCTTGAAAAGGGGATGGGGTAAAACGCGGCTCTCACAGACTTTGCAGATCTAAAACTGAAAGGTCACTTGGACACACAAAGTCAGAGGCGTGAAGAAAGTACAAGAAATTTATTACGGTATTCCGGACTCTAGTGGAGTTAATAGCCTGCCTACTAGAGTGTCAGAAACAGGAAATACACTGACTTTTATGCCCTTTTCGCAAACTAATATATGCAAAAACTACAATTTTCATTTGTTACTTCTATAACTTTCTACAATTATTATTGGTCCTAAGCTCACACTAGCAGGTCACTTATCTAACTCTTACAGGTCTAAATGTTAAATGTACAGAAGGGCAGGGTACATCATGGCTCAAACTCTTATCTATTCAGCTTACAATGTGGTAAGGCAGGGACATACATTTTAGGCAGATGAAGTCAATAGATTGTACACTGTTTTCAGCTATGTAGGCCAGAGCAATATTTTAAACAACAGTTAACCATTTCATGACCCTACAAAACCACGTGTCCTTAATACACTTGTAGTTTCTGGCTCTGACAGACCTCTATGACAATTTAGCTCTGACCGATCCTAGTGCTTTTCCCTCCCTACGTTGAGACTTACTTTGCATATCTTTTTTCTGCACTTTTAGCAAAGCAAGACATGCAGGTCTTTCACAGCTTAGCCTGGAGGGCACACATGATGAATGAGTTATTGGCGCTTTTCTGTTGAGAAGTTCATTAGGATGAAGGCAAAGTGACATGTCCATGCAATTCCACGGTCGCACTATGAAATAGTGCAGCTCCCGCATTTCATTGTCTGTAAATTCTCTTGACTTTTCTCTCTCGCACACATTTGTATACGGAAGGAAGGGTTCATTCGGAAAAGACTTGCACTCTCTAGTGCAGTGGTTCCCAACCCTGTCCTGGAGGACCACCAGGCCAGTCGGGTTTTCAGGCTAGCCCTAATGAATATGCATGAGAGAGATCTGCATATAATGGAGGTGCCAGGCATGCAAACCTGCTCCATGCATATTCATTAGGGCTAGCCTGAAAACCAGACTGGCCTGGTGGTTCTCCAGGATAGGGTTGGGAACCACTGCGTCTAGATAACTATCTAACCCAGTGGTTCCCAAACCCTGTCCTGGGGGACCCCCAGCCAGTCAGGTTTTCAAGATATCCCTAATGAATATGCATGAGAGAGATTTGCATATAATGGAAGTGACAGGTATGCAAATCTCTCTCATGCATATTCATTAGGGATATCTTGAAAATCCGACTGGCTGGGGTTCCCCCAGGACAGGGTTTGGGACCCACTGATCTAACCAAACAAGAGGGAGAACAGAAATACACTTGTTCAAACAAAATCTAAATGAATATGCCCAACCTGTTCTCTGTATGCCATACAGTAACTTTCAATTAAATGCTAAGCTTCCGGTGAGAATCCTCTTTTTGACCCAGATCCCTCAGAGGATGAGGGGGGGTGAAGGTGAAAGGAGAGTGCCTGTGCATTTAAGCATTTTATTTTACCCAGATCCCTCAGAGGATGAGGGGGGGGGGGGGTGAAGGTGAAAAGAGAGTGCCTGTGCATTTAAGCATTTTTTTTTACCTAGATCCCTCGGAGGATGAGGGGGGTGAAGGTGAAAGGATAGTGCCTGTGCACTTAAGTGTTTTATGACCCAGATCCCTCAGAGGATGAGGGGGGTGAAGGTGAAAGGAGAATGCCTGTGCATTTAAGTGTTTTATGACCCAGATCCCTCAGAGGATGAGGGGGGTGAAGGTGAAAGGAGAATGCCTGTGCATTTAAGCGGGCAGTCCATATTGCAGGAAATGACTGCAGCAGGCGGAGAATTCCAAGCCAAGCATGTTTTGTTTTGAGGCGGTTTACGAGCCCCACCCACAGGGCTCCGGGGCGAATCCGGATATTTCTATTGTGACACAGCTCCTTCAGAGTTCAGGCTGCCTTTTGCAGTGAATTACTGCAGCCTCTCCGGGTCGTGCAACTCCCTGGCTCTTGGTACTGTCAGGGTGCCGGCTGAATGCTCTCTAGGAGGCTCTCTACCTGGATTCTGCAAGTGAGCGTGCCAGCTGGCAGCCCTTTCCTGCTTGTGATGCAATGTGGAGCTAGGGGACAACTGCTCTCTCTTTAGGAACAACTTTGGACTTCCGGGGTTTGCAAATAGTTTCTTGACAGCCAGGTACGGTAATTGTAGGACGTTTTGTCGCTTGTAACTGATAAGCCTTGCGTTGTCTACACAGATGTCTGATTACCCAGTTCCAAGAGGAAGACTTTTGTGGCCAGACCTGATTTTACAACCCCATGTAGTGTGGGATTTATAGCTCTTGATGCTACTCATTTAATAATCCATCCTGCGGGTCCCATAAGGCATCCTGATAATGTTATCAGAAAGCCCGGACTGGTCTGAAAGCCCAGTCTTGGAACTGGGTGTTTGGTAGGTCAATAGGTGCAGTATTGTCATCTATGTAACTATTTTTTAAAAATAATCTTTATTGATTTTCAAACGTTGACAGTGCAATACAATTCATTGAACATAAAATACTGCATAAAACGCATTATTAACTACACAAGTAATACATAAAACAATCATTTTCTCCCACCCTCCTCCCAATTATTAATACAATAAGACATATAATGTGATTACAATATTATAATTAAGTAATTGATCGTCTGTGTAACCTGGAAAGTGCCAGCATTCCTGAAACTATTAGGAGAGGGGGTTTTGCAAACTCTTTCAATACTTCAACGCCCAGAAGGAAACTCAAAATTCTTTCTTGCTCCCCCCCCCCCCCAATGAATATGGGGTTGAGACCCTAAGTCATAATTTAGATTGCAAACTCTTTCGAGCAGGGACCGTCTCTTGCTTGTTTAACGTACAGTGCTGTGTGCTTCTGGAAGTGCTATAGAAATAATAAATAGTAGTCGTAATCGTATTTAGTAAATCAACCCAGCCGGAGAAGGGCTTTTTCTCTTTCCAGGAAACTTGAACAAAATTGCGAGTGTGATTCTAATCTGTGATTTTGATTTCTTACCGTTCCATGGAAATAGAGACTATATCTAGAGCAGGGGTGTCAAAATCCCTCCTCGAGGGACGCAATCCAGTCAGGTTTTCCCCAATGAATTTGCATGAGATCTATTAGCATACAATGAAAGCAGTGCATGCAAATAGATCTCATGCATATTCATTGGGGAAATCCTGAAAACACGACTGGATTGCCGCCCTTGAGGAGAGACTTTGACACCTCTGATCTAGAGGGTGAGCAGAAATGTACTTGTTCAAACAAAATCCAAGTGTATTGCATAAGCTAGAAAAAAAAAAGAATATGTCAGACTTCCCCCTTCCCACCGGTGCGTTTGATCAATTGTAGATTCCGTGAAGCCTTGAGGAAACCAGGTGTGGTACAAGCTCCTTCCTGTATTGTAGCTGTCTGCTGATTAATTGGCATAGGTTTGCACTTCCCCCTAAAGCAGTGTTTCTCAACTTGGTCCCTGAGTAGCCCCTTGCCAGTCAGGTTTTCAGGATATCCACATTGAATAAGCAGAAACCTGATTTACATCCACTGCCTCCATTATATGCACATTTCTTGAATGAATTTTTATTGTGGATGACGGGCAAGTGGGTACTCCAGGACCGAGTTGAGAAGCACTGCCCTAGAGCAGTGGCGTACCTAGGGTATGTGACACCCGTGGCCATCATTTTTTACACATACACAACCCGGCCCATCATTTTTTTTGACACCTCCCTTCGGCCCATCATTTTTTGACAACCCCCCTGGCCCATCATTTTTTGACAACCCCCCCCCCCTTGGTACGCCACTGCTACGTTTCGAAAAAGGCTAAGAAGCCGGCGGGAGCGGCGAAAACGTCCTTTAAGGAACACCCTCCCAATCTGGCTCTATCCCGCCCCCTTCGTGACGCCACCGTACAGCATTCTCAGCCATTGGTTGACCTTGTCTGGGTCGGCCAATGGCTGAGAAAGCTGTCCTGTGGCATCACGAAGGGGGCAGGATAGAGCCAGATCGGGAGGGTGTTCCTTAAAGGACGCTTTCGCCGCTCCCGCCGGCTTCTTAGCCTTTTTCTTAGCCGTGGGGGTGGACCGGCAGCCGCGCTGAAGTGCAGGTCCCAGGAGGTTCCGGACCCGGCCGGCTGTGCACCCAAGGCGGTCCGCCACCCACTCCCTTGGTACACCACTGCCCTAGAGTTCTCTGGTATCAAACGCCCACCATAAACTACATTCCAGGAATATATTGACCAACCCAACGATGCAGCATGGACTGATGGTTAAAATTAATTGAGTGGTAGGTTCCTCACTCAATAGGCACCTACCAGAAAGGGGGTATGGTTAGAGGATGGATCGTGGGTAGATCTTGGATGTGTTATGTGTGTAGGTGTGTAAAGTGGACTTCGGCACCAGTATTTAGGACAAGAAACCTCTGCCACAAATAGGGGGGTGCCTAAGGTCCAGACGCCTCCTGGCACCTGGTAGGGTTACCATATTTTGAGTGGTAAAATCCCCGACACATGGTCCGGCCCCATTCCTCCTCCAGACCCACTCCGTTCTGCCCCCAGTCCTGCCTCATTCCGCCCTGCCTCCACAAAGCCTCTTCTCGTCTTTCCCGATGGACGCCTGGAGGGTCTGGAGAGCGCACGGATGTGTGTGATGGCCATCCGTGCATGCTCAGAGGTCCTCCAGATGCCGCTTGAGCGCATCGGGGCTTTCTAAAACCTGGACAAGCTGCCAGGTTTTGGAAAGTCCATCCGGGCACCTGGGCAGTCCAAATAGTAATGATGCTCTTTGATCTGGATCTTCTAGCCTTGGCTCTACTGTATATGCGACTCTGATTTTTAATTTATGAAGTTGAACTTGAGCCATTGGTGAAACATTAATTATACAAACTGTGGTCACTCTTGGAATTAGATGTGTTCTGTAACGCTTCTGAGTCAATGTCTCAAATATTGTACTCTTAAGCTTTTTGGAATTTGGTACGTAAGGGTAAGCAATGGTCAAAGCAACACTCGAGTTAAAATGGAAAAGAATCAGATGCTGATTGCATTGTTTTCGTTTGTATTATTTTAATGCTGGGATGATATATTGATAGATATTGAATGGCGTTATAAGTAAGCAATAGTACTTTCACATGGATCTTTCTGGTGCCTAAATTTTGGGTGCTAATTACTGAATTTGGCCCAAAATAAATTCATGTAAACTGTTCTGAACTCCCCTGGGAGAACGGTATAGAAAAATTGAATTTAAAAAAAAAAAAAAAAAAAAAAAATGCACAGGTAGCATTTCATGATGTACGTATTTGGAATTTTTTGTTTGTTTGTTTACTCAGACCGGTGGCACCCAAAATAACTGTTATAATTTTTAAATACAGTGTTCCCCCCACAAATTCACGATTTGTGAATCACGGACTCGCTCATTCGCGGTGTGCTCCAACCGCATCTTCCTGTAGTGAAGTCGGGCTGCACCAATCAGGAGCTGCCTGTCAAAGCACTCCTGATTGGTGTAGCCCAGTGGTCTCAAACACGCGGCCCGGGGGCCACATGCGGCCTGCCAGGTACTATTTTGAGGCCCTCGGTATACTTATAATAATCACAAAAGTAAAATAAAACAGTTTCTTGATCATATGTCTCTTTAGCTATAAATTACAATATTATTATTAAAACTTAGCCAAAAGGAAAGATTTATAAATTTTAAAGAGTTGCCGGACTTGATGGATCTAAGGTCTGATTCGGTGAAGGCATTTCTTATGTTCTTATGGAAAATTGTTATTTCTTTAATAAGACATTAACTATTTTTTTCTGAGGCCCTCCCAAGTACCTACAAATCCAAAATGTGGCCCTGCAAAGGGTTTGAGTTTGAGACCACCGGTGTAGCCCAACTTTACTACAGGAAGAAGCGGTCGGAGCAGACCGCAAGTGATTTTCTTCACCCACCGGCGCTCCAGCTGCCCTCTCCTGCCTCCCCTGTCTTTTGACAGGCGAAAAACCACATTTGCGGTTTTTTCAAAAGTCGCGGGGGGTTCTGGAATGGAACCCTGGAGAATTTCGGGGGAGTACTGTATTTCCACCACTTTTTTCTTGGTCTCTCATTGTAACTGTTCGCATGTGAAAGTCTTCACTTTTTACGCTGTTTTTCCCGCAGCGAGTAGATGTGACTATTTCCAGGTTAGGGTGATAAAAGGGTCCTTTTGCTAAGGTACGCTAATCGATTTAGCGTGCGCTAAATGCTAAGGTGCCCATAGAATATAATGAGCGCCTTAGCATTTAGCTTGCGCTAATCTGTAGCGCACGCCAAATTGGTTAGTATGCGCTAAATCACCCTTCTTAACCATTCATGTGTCAGGTTTTATTCTGCTTATGGTTTCTGGTGTAATTCTCTCTGAGGCGCTTTTACTAAACTGCGATAAGTTCTAGCATGCGCTTACCGTGCAGTGCGTCCAAGTGTCTCATGGTAAATGGGCACTGTTGCATGCTTGGAAAAAAAAAATGTATTTTTCTGCAAGGGGGTGTATCGGGGGGGGGGGGGGGGGGGTGGGGGGTGGAGAGTGGGGGTGACAATGCTAATCAGTTAGTGCATGGGCGCCTAAGTTAATCGACCGCGCCTAAGTTAATTGACAAAAGCTGTTAGAAATGGCGAACCCCCTCCCCTGCTGGTGTCAGCACCTAAATAAAAGGTGCTGGAATTGTGCCCATGTAGGCGCCTTCTAGCGCCTAATGCCACTATGGGCGTGGCTAAAGTCGAAAGTGGCATTAAGCACCAGAAAGCACCTGTGTAGGCACGATTCGCGGCATAGATAGGTGCCGGAAATGTAGGCCTGGGAAACCTTGGCGTACATTTCCGGTGCCTATCTTGCCCGGAGATGCGATTCTGTATACGGTGCCATCGTGTGCACGTAAATTTTCATAAATTCCAATTAGCACCAATTAGCGTCTAATGATCGGCGCTAATTGGCTTGCTATTTAATTAAACTGCGTATGAACTTGGGCATATATAGAATTAGGCTGCGAATGGGGAAATTTTGCATAAAAATTTATAAATAAAGGGCCTGACTCTAGCAATGGTGCCTACTTAGGTGCCAAGTAAGGTGGCGCTTAAGTGCAATTCTACAAAAGTGCAATACACATAGGGCTAATATTCACTAAGCAAACCGATCGTGTACCAATCAGTTTGCGACCACTTAACTATCAAATTTCCATCCGGCCTGATTCACTTACCTCTCCTGCGATCCTCTTGGAATCCTTGCATGCAAATGAGGTGAAACGCATGCAAATTGGACAGCGACCCGATTCACTACACCAAATTTCCGACTGAAGAAGCGACTGCTGGAGACCAGTCGAAAATGTCTTTCCGACTGGAAGCCCTGCTCTCTGCCCTGCAGTCTCTCCTGCCTGCTCGCCCCAAATGCTGCCCTGCTCTGACCTGCTATCTCTGCTGCTCGCCCTCGTGCCGCTCTGCTCTGCCTCGATCTTCCCCTGCCGCATCGCCGTTCTCCTGCCCTTCCCCAAAGCTCTCATGCCTTTCCCCACCCAGCGAGCCCGTGGTTTTAACCCGTGGGTTTAAAGCGGGTTAAAACCACGGGCTCCATTTATCTTTTTGTGAGGGCGGCAACTGGCAAAAGCGGTATCAGCTTTTAGGAACCACACGGGTTGGGATCAGTGGAGGTGGCGGCATTTCCCCGAAGTCAGAAGTTAAAAAAGTTAAAAAAAAAAAAAAAGATTGTTGCTCCTATGGTCTGCGCATGCGCGAGCCGTGCAGGCAGATGGAGCATTCCTCCGATCACCCTCATCTGCATGTTTCTTGAGCCCAAATTGATTAATATTCTGGTTCATTCGTTGGTTATAGCTAAAATGGACTACTGCAACTCACTACTACTTAATATATCCCAAAAAGAAAAACTCCAACTTATCCAAAATACAGCTATCAAACTAATCCACAACGCCAAGAAATATGACCATGTTACGCCACTATTGATCGACTCTCACTGGTTCCCTATCAGCCATCGTATTTTCTTTAAGGTCATGCTGCTAATATTTAAAACTCTAACCTATAATGAACCTCAGCGCTTCAGCGCGGCTGCTGGTCCACCCCCACGGCTAAGAAAAAGGCTAAGAAGATGGCGGGAGCGATGAAAGCATCCTTTAAGGAACACCCTCCCGATCTGGCTCTATCCTGCCCCCTTCGTGATGCCACAGGACAGCGTTCTCAGCCATTGGTCGACCCAGACAAGGTCAACCAATGGCTGAGAACGCTGTACAGTGGCGTCATGAAGGGGGCGGGATAGAGCCAGATTGGGAGGGTGTTCCTTAAAGGACGCTTTCGCCGCTCCCACTGGCTTCTTAGCCTTTTTCGAAATGTAGCAGTGGCGTACCAAGGCCGGGGGTGTGTGTCAAAAAAATGATGGGCCAGGGGGGTTGTCAAAAAATGATGGGCCGAAGGGAGGTGTCAAAAAAATGATGGGCCGGGGGGAGGGGTGTCAAAAAATGATGGGCCGGGGGGTGTGTGTGTAAAAAATGATGGCCACGGGTGTCACATACCCTAGGTACGCCACTGCTCTAGGGCAGTGCTCAACTCGGTCCTGGAGTACCCACTTGCCCGTCATCCACAATAAAAATGCATGCAAGAAATGTGCATATAATGGAGGCAGTGGATGTAAATCAGGTTTCTGCTTATTCAATGTGGATATCCTGAAAACCTGACTGGCAAGGGGCTACTCAGGGACCGAGTTGAGAAACACTGCTTTAGGGGGAAGTGCAAACCTATGCCAATTTATAGCTAGGATGTTAATACCCCACAACACTATACGCCCACTCAGATCAACCTTCCAAAATCTGTTATCTATACCCTCTCTGAAAATAGGAGGCACAAGAAGAGCCGATATGTTTTCTGTAATGGGTCCCCAATGGTGGAACTCATTACCACAATACATTAAAAATGAAAAAGACCTCTCCTCCTTCAAAAAATTCTTAAAATCTCATCTTTTTAAAGATGCTTTTTTAACATTTAAATTTTAGATTCGTTTAATATTTTCAGATTTTTAACTACCTCGCTCCCTTTTGTTCTTTCCCTTTTTTGTTTTTTTCTAAAAAAGTTGTAACTTTTCCCCTCTTTCCTCACAACTTAAGTTTGTCTTGTCTTCAAAAATTATGTCACTTGGTTTATCTTTTTGTAATTTAACTTTCTTTTTATAATTTTGTACATCGCTTAGCAAACCGATTAAGCGATTCATCAAATACTAATAAACTTGAACTTACTGAATCAGCCCTTAGTGGTGCTTGGAGTGTTCTCTCCTTAGGCGCACCTAATTCTTGTCCTAAGTGAGCATGCCTAAGTCCAAAACAGGCGCCTACATGAAGACACGCCTACGGTTTACTTTCTGGTAGGCACCTTGGACCAGGTGCTTGCCAAGTTCGGCACCCACTATCCAAGTTTACAACACCACCCGCGCCTACATTGTTTCCAAGTTTTATTTAAAATTTGATAAAACGCTTATAAAAAAATCTCAAAGCGATTTACATTAATAAAATAGGCCTATTGAAACATATAGGAGACAGACATAAACCATGACTAACTTGAAATCTTGGTAAAAGGGTAGAGCTAATGTTTTTATGTTTCTAACGACAATTTTGTTAAAAAAGAGAAACAAGGGAAAAACATTAAGGGCCTGTTTTACATAGCCGCGAAGCCCATAGAGATTTAAAGGGCTTCGGGGCTGTTGCCACGCGGCTTTGGAAAACAAGCCCTAAGGGGAGGGATAAGGGGGCGCCTAAAAAGGCTCATTTATAAACGTCACAGGGAAGTGATCGTGTAGAGCAGTGTCTCTCGAACTGTGTGCCCGGAAGAGATTCCAGAATTTTACTTTATTCTTAAAAATTCCCTTCATAAGTAAAGATTAGAATAGATGACATATACATCACGTACACAAGAGTCTGTCAGTGCTATGAGCATCGGTGCATTCAAAAACAAGCATTGATTAGCAATTCTATCTACTTTACTTTTACCATTGTTACAATTACTCAAACGTAGCTTAAAGAACTTTATTTATAACACTAGTATTTTAGCCCGTTACATTAACGGGTGCTAGAATATATGTCTGTCTGTCTTTATTTCTGTCTCTCTCTCTGTTCCGCTGTCTTTCTTTCTGTCTGTCTCTCTCCCTGGCTCCCTTTGTCTGTATGTCTTTCTGTGTCTCTCCCTGCCCCTGTGTCTTTCTTCTTTTCTTTCTGTCTCCCTTCCTCCCGCTGGTGCTAGAATATATATCTGTCTTTCTTTCTGTTTCTCTCCCTACCCCTGTCTTTTTCTTTCTGTCTCTCTTCCTCCCGTTGTCTTTCTTTCTGTCTCTCTCCCTCCCTGGCCCCCTTTGTCTGTCTGTCTTTCTGTCTCTCTCCCTGCCCCTGTCCCTGTGTCTTTCTTCCAATCTCCTTCCTTACTTCCCTATGCAGCAGCCGCAGCATTCCCTCTCCCTCCATTTCCCTGTGCATCATCATTTTTTTCTTCAGTCTAGCTTCTCCTGCCCCTCCTACACTCACTACTTTAAACTTCGGCCTGGCCTATAGGTCAGGGGTTTCTCGGGCTGACCGCCATCCGCTGCTGGTGGCTCCGTGCTCCGTGCTCGCTCGCTGCAGCCTGCAGCTGCGGCCTGTAGTTGCCGGCAGCCAACAGCCGCCATGGCCTGCAGCCGCCGACAGCCACTGCAGCCTACAGCTGCTGTGGTCTGCAGCCGCCGACAGCTGCCGCGATCTGCAGCTGCCGACAGCCGTCATGGCCGACATCCGCCTCAGGGGAAGAGAGAAAGAGAGAGAGATTTGCACGTATGGGCACTCCTACCTGCAGTGCCCTACAGCACACGGAAAACGGGAGCACGCAGGTGGGAGTGCGCATGCGTGGCATAGGGTTTTATTATATTAGATTTTATTGAAGGAATCAAATAAGTACACAATAATATAATGCAAAGAGATATTCATTACAATTAGATTCACAATAATAATATTTCCATATATATTTCTATCATTCCTCCAAAATATATTTCCATATGACCTAATCCATTCCTTTCTCTACCCCCCTTGATCCCTTCCCCTTCCTCCCTCATTCTTTTTATTTCAATTTATAACATTGTATTGAAGAAATTCAACAAATAAACAATTTAAATTTCCATGCATATTACTATCATCCCTCCCCCCCTCCCCCGGAATGGAAGGTGACACAAATTATCAGGTATTGGAATGCAATGAAAGTTTCCAAAGCTTCAATGGAAAACATTAAGGGCTCCTTTTACTAAGCTGCGTTAGCGGTTTTAGCGCACGCAGCAATTTAGCGCACGCTATTCCGCGTGTTAATGCCCTAACGCGGCTTACTAAAAGGAGCCCTGAGAATCATACTGCGTGCTCTAGAGCAGTGGTTCCCAACCCTGTCCTGGAGGACCACCAGCCAGTCGGGTTTTTCGGGATAACCCTAATGAATATGCATGAGAAAGATTTGAATATAATGGAGGTGACAGGCATGCAAATCTGTAACTGAGAAGATTTCGGTTCGCCTCCTAAAGAAGGGATTGTAAGAAGTTGCTGGTTTGTAGATCTTAGAGTCCTTGGAGTAACGTGTAGAATAAGAAGCTTGTCCAAAATTACTGGTAGTTTTGTCTGTCGGATTTTAAATGTTAGGAGAATAACCATCATCCTGTTTCGCTCCTTCATAGGGCTACATCAGGGGAAAACCATATATTTCTTCATCCCCGACAAAGCTCCTATGAAGGAACAAAGCAGGAGGTCTTTCGGGAGTAAACTGGGAGAAGTGTTCTGGTCCAGAGGTTGATCATTTTGAAATTGAAAACAGTCTGAGATGAGCAATTTCTCTGATAATTATTTGGAACATGTCCTAGGAGATATTATTGGAAATGTAGCCACTGAGATCACATGTAGAGAATAACACAGGGACAAATTTTTCCCCTATCCCTGCTGGAATTCATTTTCCTGTCCCGGCGAGTTCTTTTTCTGTCCCTGCCCCATTCCTGCAAGCTCCGTCCTTATCTGCACAAGCCTCAAACCCTTTAAAATCCTAAGTAGCAACATTCTAGAGCTTAGATTGTGATGTCATAATGCTTCATTCCACCAATGCCTAAGCTCCATCCTCATCTGCCCAAGCCCCAAACCCTTTTAAATCATAAGTAGCAACATTCTAGAGCTTAGATTGTGATGTCATAATGCCTCATTCCACCAATGCCTAAGCTCCATCCTCATCTGCACAAGCCTCAAACACTTTAAAATCATAAGTAGCAACATTCTAGAGCTTAGATTGTGATGTTATAATGTCTCATTCCACCAATGCCTAAGCTCCGTCCTCATCTGCACAAGCCTCAAACACTTTAAAATCCTAAGTAGCAACATTCTACAGCTCAGATTGTGATGTCATAATGCCTCATTCCACCAATGCCTAAGCTCCATCCTCATCTGCACAAGCCTCAAACACTTTAAAATCATAAGTAGCAACATTCTAGAGCTCAGATTGTGATGTTATAATGTCTCATTCCACCAATGCCTAAGCTCCGTCCTCATCTGCACAAGCCTCAAACACTTTAAAATCCTAAGTAGCAACATTCTAGAGCTCAGATTGTGATGTCATAATGCCTCATTCCACCAATGCCTAAGCTCCATCCTCATCTGCACAAACCTCAAACACTTTAAAATCATAAGTAGCAACATTCTAGAGCTTAGATTATGATGTCATAATGCCTCATTCCACCAATGCCTAAGCTCAATCCTCATCTGCACAAGCCTCAAACACTTTAAAATCCTAAGTGTTCGAGGCTTGTGCGGTTAAGGCAGAGCTTACAGGAATGGGACAGGGATGGTGACAAAATTTACGGGGACAGGATGGGGAAATTGAATTCCTGCGAGGATGGAGACAAATTTGTCCCCGTGTCATTCTCTAATCCCATGTAGCTATCCCTTGAATAGCCCTCACATTTAAGAAGTTTAATTGTTGTGGACTCCTATTAAAGTACATATGCTTGGAAACACAACGAAGCTTTGTTTGAAAGTTTATTTTTATGTTAAGCGGAGTTTTTTTCACAGATCTATGATGATATGGGCTCCATTGGACACTCTGTGAATATGGGAGCGAAGTTATTGAGGCCTGTTTTTCTCCACTTTGTCTTTATGGTTTAGTCTCTTTTTTTGTGCGTGTGGGGTGTTATATGTGATTGGAGGACCCCAACAATCCTTCGCCAGCTGCACATTTACACTTTGAATTGATGTAGTTGTAACGTCTGCATCTACAGAATTTAGTGTGACCTTCATGAAAGTATTTTCAGGTGACACATTGAACTCATTATTAATCTTTGTTTCTGCCAAATCTGTTTTGCATTAAACAGCTTAGCTGTGCGGCTTCCTACACATGATGTTCAGACTTGCTTTAAGTAGCAAAAGACCATAAAATATATGTTGATCCCAAAAAATTGTGTGCCTGTCTCGGTAACTGTCTGGGGGTGGGGGTGGGGTTTGGCTCATGCTTGTTTTTTTCAGACCTCTATGGTGGTTTATCTTGTCTTCCAGCTGGACCCCTCCTGAGTCTAACTTGAGGATATTTGATGCCAAAGCACAGAGTTTAACTCTTGGGCTGAAGCTACACTGGGTAATTAAAATTTCATGCCCTTTCTCTTTAATTGAAAGGTGGGTGATCTTTGGGATTGTACCAGTGGTAAAACCTGCTGCGCGCTTGGGATATTTGATACGTTTCTATGGAGACACAACATTTGCTTTAGTCCTGGAAGAGACTCTGTCAGCACAACTGAAAATATTGTTCTAAGGAGAAGAAATTGTTCAAATGGAAATGCAATGAACACATAAGTTCTGTTTTGGCCCCTGTAGGGCAAATAGTGGTGATTGTAAAGTGAGTCCTATGAAAACCTAAGAAAGATGTTTGTCACCGTCTGGAAAACAGTTCAAAGCCTGGAAGAAGAGGAGCCACGACTGGCAGGCTGTTAACATCCTCCATTCTGCTCACATATGTGCCCGTAAGCATTTACTTCCAGGGCAGTTTCTCCAGATGGCTTAGTTTTGTGCATAGCATAACAAGAAGGATCTAAGCCAGAGCATGTGGCGTGTGATTTCGGTCTCATAAATTTACTGCTAACGCTCGCCGTAGAGTTTTGAGTCATGCCAAAGAGAACGTCCTTATCAGGTGTGTTTGGAAATTCTTGGAGTCAGGTTTTTGGTTTTTTTTTTACAGCGTTTCCTTTCATGTATATTTTCTTTTCTCTGTTTTCTGACTAACTCTTTGTGATTGTGGCTGTTTTCCGGATCTTGCCACGTCTGTGCAGAAAGAACCGACGTTTCTGCCGTCGTGCTGTGGCTTTCTTCAAGGTAGGCTGTGGTCTGAAGTGTGTCTTTATATATAGTGGGTTCACAGAGCTGATTGAGAAAAGGGCAGCCTGTGGGTCGAGAAATTTGAATTTATGGTGGGCTGACCTGATTGAGAACAGGGAGGTCTGCTGGTCATACCCTACAAATTCATGACCAAATTCCCTGTTCTCAATCAGATCAGCCTACAAACTTTCCCCGTCAAAAAATTAAAATTTCTCAACCCGCAGACGGCCCTGTTCTCAATCAGGTTTGTGAACCCGCTACCTATAAAGACACACTGCAGACCTCAGCCTGAAGAAAACCACAGCATGACGGCAGAAACGTCGGTTCTTTCTACAGATGTGGCAAGACCCGGGACAACTGCTACAGTCACGATGCCAGCTGCGGAAGCCTAAGAGAACAAACTCTCTTTGGTTACCCTGCAATCCAATACAGGGTTTATAGTGGTATAATAGCATGTTAGTAAGGGATATTTGTGGTAATCCTTTTTTTCCGCTTTAAGCGCATGTTAGTAAGGGTTAAGGATAAGGATTTATATACTACCTTTTAATAGTTCCACAACAACATTCAAAGCAGTTTACATACAGGTACTCAAGTATTTCCACTATCTATCCTGGGGGGCTCACAATCTTTCTAATGTACCTGGGGCAGTGAGGGATTAAGTGATTGCCCAGGGTCACAGGGAGCAACATGACGTTTGAACCCACAACCTAAAAGGGCCCCGAGTTAGCCCAATGAAAAGGTCTCACCGTTATAGTTCTTTTTTATTTCTTGACTTATATTTATTTGGCTTTATATCTCATCCTCCCAGGAGAGCTCAGATAAACATAAAACACGATACAGATACATGTATATAGAGTACTAGTCATTAAGCCCGTTACATTAACGGGTGCTAGAATATATGTCTGTCTGTCTTTTTGTCTCTCTCCCTCCCACTGTCTCTCTCTCTTCCTGGCCCCCTTTTTCTGTCTTTCTGTCCCTCTCCCTGCCCCTGTGTCTTTCCTCCTTTCTTTCTGTCTCCCTCCCTCCTGCTGTCTGTCTGTCATTCATTCCTCCTCCCTCCAGCCGACCTCTTTGTTCGTGTTCCGTCGGGGGTCAGGTTCCTGAAGAAGGGCTCCTCCCGAAATCAGCGCTGTCGAACCTCTTCTCCTGGCGCGTTTTTTTGCGTTTATCAGTTTGTGAGATAGTTTCAGATAAGTATTGTGTTCATTTGATTTTTGCATGGTGATTTTTGATTTTGTTGTGTGAGTCGGGGGGTCTGGCTGGCAGGGTTTGTTTGGGGGTCGCTCAGGTTGTTTGTGTTGAGTTTAATTTACTCACTTTGATTGTTTGATTTGTTTGATTTAGTGGACTCAGGTCCCTTTAATTTCAGCACACTCAGGGTGCTCAATGATGGTGTGTGGGTGGAGGCTTACCGCCTTGACCCAGAAATGAAGTGTCGAAGCTGTGCTCCTATCACTGAGGGTTCACACTGAGAGCACCCTATATTATATTCACCCCATTTTGGTTTGTTAGTTGCGAGCCAATTTTGGCGTCTTGAACGTCCCCCACACAAATCTTGATGTGACCAGGCTGCCTTTTTGTGTTTTTTCTACAGTAGGAATTTTGGCAAATTTGGAGTGTATTGTTGTTGTTGTCATTCATTCCCTGCATTTCCCTGTGCAGCTGCAACAGCATTTCTCTCCCCCTTCATTTCCCTGTGCAGCAGCAGCAGGTATTTCCCTTACCCTCCAGGTCCCTGTGCAGCAGTATCAGCATTTTCCCCCACCCCCCTTCCCTACTCTTAGCACGATGTGGCCTGCTCCTTTTGGCCCCTCCCCCTTCCCTCCCACGGTGTAGCTTACTCCAAGGCCTCCCCCCCCTTTCCTTATCGTGTTTCCCGCAGGCAGGCCCAGCTTCTCCCTGCATGTACCCTTTTTTGTTTCTGTTTCCCTCCCTCCCGTGGCTGCCTGCCTGGTCCCATTGAGCAACTTGCGGCTGGAGTCTCTTTCGGCGCTTCCCTGACCGGCCCGCGGTCTGGCCTGCTCCGGGCGAGTGTCGCAGCGGCTCCTCTCAATCCCCGCCAGCGTAGGAAGCCTTCTCCGATGCTGGTGCGGCTCATGAGAAGAGCCGACACCGCGATCCAGAGAGCAGGGAGTCCAACGCTGACGGCCAGTCCTTTGTAGGTAGGTGCTGGGAAGCAGTAAGGCTGGGGACTCGCGCATGCGTACTCCTGCGGCCACGGACCTACATCTCACAGATCAGGGAAGCACGCAGTTGAGTGCGCATGCACGGCTAGGGTTTTATTATATAGGATATTTAGTTGAATAGGCCAAACTCCTTATGGGGTGAGTAAATATTGTGGACTTAGCTGCAATACTAAACCTAATATTAGATGTGAATATAGGGGTACACTGTCAAATGCGTGCAGGATAATTGCACCCCGTCAATTGTACACCGTCAATTGTGCACTGTCAAATGCGCACAGGACAATCGCAGGATTTATTCCCGTATACATACGAATCTTTCCTGGACGACGACATGATGGACCTAACGCCTTGACTGGCTCAGGCGCCTTAGGCCCCTCCTAAGGGGCGGGGCCTGAGGAGTCTGAGCAAATCAAGACCTTCCAGATAGGGTTCCCATAATCATTATGGAAACCTTACCCTAACACTAGATAGGAAGTGCATATTTTCAGTGTAGTGGTGGGGGGGGTCTCCCCACCCCCACCCCTCAAAAAAGGAGGGTTACTTTGTAACCCTCAAAAAAAACAAAATAGTATCCACATCGGGCCGCATTTGACGGGTCACCATTCAGTGCACCTGCGTGCATATGTCTTGCGCACATTTGTCGGTGCGTGCAGTTGTTGAGGTGCATTTGTCGGGGAGCAGTTGTCCTGTGTGCATTTGACAGGTCCTCGAATATAGGTAGGCCAATTGATTTGGTATAAACATATGCATATAAGTAGGATGGTCGATGTTCCAGTAACATAAATAGGATGACTGATTATGGCATAATTATGCCGGTCTTAATAACGCTGTATTGTAACACCGCTACAGAAGCCCCTGTAACTTAGTATAGAGCCTTTGTATTGTATAGAGCCCATGTATTGTATCACCTCACAGAAGCTCTTTGTAACTTTGTATTCTAACACCTTTACGGATGCTCATGAAAACTGCTCTGAATTGACTCCCCAGTCATTAGAAGCATAGAAACTCACATTAAACCAGGGGTGTACAACCTGCGGCCCAAGGGCCACATGCGGCCCTGTGAAGTATTTTGTGCGGCCCCGGTCGAGGGCGATGCAGTGTTTTCCTCTGCTGCCCCCGGGTGTTTACCATCTTGCCGGCTCCCTCCTCTGTCTTGCTGCAGCGTTTGCGTGGCCCCAGAAATTTTTTTTTTCAGCCAATGCGGCGCATGGAAGCCAAACATACATAACAAAGCCTGGTAAAATAAAACATGACAAGCATGGTGTGCCAACAGCATGACGAGCACATAGGATGGCAGCTTAGCATGGCAAACATAGTTATATATATATTCAAGCTTAACATAGCATGATAAACATAATATTATAAACATGGCAAGCATAGAAAGGTAGACATAGTATTATACATATATAAACATAGCATGATGGTATATAAGGATCCTTTGTGCTTATTTGAAAAGAGGCACACAGTCAGTTAAAAAAAAAGTATTTATAGCCTGAGAGAGGGGATCTGGCCCTTTAAAAAAAAATGCTAGTGTGCAATACTGTTTCACTGAAGAAAAAGTTCAGATTTTTTTTAGTCCATTTCTTCTGAAGGTGTTGTGGAGGCACTCTGAGCCTGTGTGAACATGAGAAGCCTTGAATGAAGCAAGAGGTGTTTCCTGAAATTCTTGTCACTTACAAAATAGCAAAAGGTGGTGTGAAATATTCATTTATTGCTCTACCAACTAACTTCCTTGTTATTGGGCCTGTTTGTAGAAACAAACAACACAGTAGTGGCATACCTAGTATATTTGACACCTGGGACCGATCATTTTTAACACCCCCCCTCCTCTATTTAAAACAAAAAACAAGGGTGCAGCTAGGGAAAGACAGCATCTTAAACACTGCAGTGAGCACTAGAACATCAATGCACCCATTGTAAAACTAATCAGGCCAAATTAATACAGATCGATCCTGCATAGTCAATGCTAACAGAAAACCAAGTCCTTTTCATTCACACAGAACACAAATACACCCTCACCCAGTATGGAATAAGTAATCACAAACTAAAAAGCCGGACTCTGCAGATCATGTGATACCACAGAAACAGTGACACATGTCCCCTGATACTGTGCAAAATTTAAAGATAGCAGATGTAATTTGAAAAAACTGACATAACAATCAACACTTTACAAATTAACAAATAGAAAAAAAATGAAAAATGGAAAATAAGACAATACCATTTTATTGGACTAATACAGGGGTGGGCAACTCCGGTCCTCGAGGGCTGGAATCCAGTTGGGTTTTCAGGATTTCCCCAATGAATATATATGAGATCTACTTGCATTCACTGCTTTAAATGCATATTCATTGGGGAAATCCTGAAAACCCGATGGATTCCGGCCCTTGAGGACCGGAGTTGCCCACCCCTGGACTAATACATTTTTCAGTTAGCTTTCAGAGGACAAAACCTCCTTTTTCAGGTCAATACAATATAACAGGGGTAAGCAATTCCAGTCCGCGAGAGCCGGAGCCAGGTCAGGTTTTCAGGATAGCCACAATGAATATGTATGAGATGGATTTGCATGCACTGCCTCCTTGAGATGCAAATCTATCTCGTGCATCTCGTGGCTATCCTGAAAACCTGACCTAGCTCCGGCTCTCAAGGGACCGGAATTGCCTACCCCTGCAATATACTGCTGTTATGGTATCCTGACCCGACCTGAGGAAGAGGGTTTTGGTCCTTCTCTAAATCTTACCCAAAACATGCCCAGACCATGCGCCCTTGCCATGGAACATCTATATCCTGGCTTTATAAAATCAGGATTTGGATATTCATGCAATATGAACTTCTAAATGCTGGTTTTCAGATGTCCAAAACATGAATAGAACTAAAATAAGCACTTTAGTTTTATTGGAATGGATAGAAAGATTGGCATAAGGCATAAATGCATTCAAGGGACAATTGGAAGATAAATAGACATTGCTGGGTTTTTGATAGGTTTAATTTCGTTTTAAATGTAGAATTGCCTTCTTGACCTTGGGGGCACTGAACCATGAGAGATCTGCCCTACACATCAGGGGCACATGGCTTGCACCACAAGTATTATCCTGCTTCCAATCTGAAAAATTGATCAAATAGAGTTCTATGAAGAAGAGTTTAAAAAAAATAAAATAAAGTACTGTGGTTGATGCATACTTTAAAGGTAATAAAAAGAACTTTAGATGTAGTCCTGACCTGAGGAAGAAGGTTCTGGCCTTCGGAAGCCAGTCAAACAATATCCAACCACACAAAAAAAATGTTATCTCATTTTCTTTCTCTCTCTCATATGAGCATCGGAGTTGTTACCACCGTGGCCGGCGCTAAGAACCATGCTACAGTGGTTTATTAGGGGGGGGGCGGTGGTGTTTAAAGCCTTAAAATACAAGGAGTATAAAGAAAAATTACCTGTTTGAAAAACTGGTCTGTTTGTTAATCTAGTAAAGAGGAAATGACAATCACCGTTAAGATATCGTAGTCTATATTTTTATTTGTGTTAATTTAAATGCGTAATATGAAGCTGATGTTCTAAAGTCATTCCAAATTCTTTAGTATTCATTAGGCCTCAATTCTTCTTTATAGTCTCCTTCAAAACGGACAGCTGAAGATAATTGTTGGCATTTAGAGAGCTAAGCCAGCGGTTCTCAAACCCGTCTTGGGGGTTCCCCCCATCCGGTCGGGTTTTGAGGATCTCCTTAGTGAATATGCATGACACAGATTTGCATACCTGTCACAATCTCTCTCTTGCATATTCATTAGGGATATCCTGAAAACCCGACTGGCTGGGGGTCCCCCAGGACAGGCTTGTGAACCACTGAGCTAAGTTGTATCTATAATGACATGTTCCTCTTTCCCCCCTCAGGAATCAACATGTTTGCCCCCTTCTTTCTATTACACCATCAAGAGAGGGCAGGAGGGGGGAGGCAATTATACTGCAAACCTCTGTCATACGAAAGATCTATTCTCTTTATCAGTTGACACTAAAAATCCCCATACCCAAGCAAGGTGAGGGGGGGGGGGGCTCATGACTGCTACAGGAGATTTTCGTTATTGCAAGCTTATTATAAACAAAAATTAGCTTTAGCATTTCTTTAGTGTTACTAGACATATGTAGCACCTCGCATACTATATTGAAGTCTACAATCTAATGAGATAGACAGACAGGCAGACTAGGAACACATGCAAGACAGGGGGCTTTTGAGTTAATGCATGAAGCGTGAGCTAATGAGACCCTCTGAGTCAGCAGCTTGTGAGCCGGAAAGAAGAGCATATGGGGGTCATATAGTTAAAAAAAAAGACTTCAGTTGGTTTTGGAATCTGCACCCATGGACCTGTGGGAGTGGAGGAGGGGCCTAGTGGTTACATAGTTGCCTCGGCACCCTGAGGTTGTGAGTTCAATTCCCACCACAGCTTCTTGTGACTCTGGGTAAGTCACTTAACACTTCATTGCCTTAGGCACAAAATAAGTGCCTGTCTGAAATATGTAAACCACTTTGATTGTAACCATGCAGAATAGCAAGTCCTTTACCCTTTACAATTAAGCTATTGTGACATCATTATTGAGGTTGACTCTTATTGGTGGAATGATGCATTATGACATCACAATCTCAGCTCTGATTACCAGAGACAAACTCTTCATAGTAGGGGGGGCAAGTTAGCAATTTAGGCCAGTGGAAGTGGAGGAGTGGCCTAGTGATTAAAGCAGCTGCCTCAGCAGCCTGAGGTTCTGAGTTCAATTCACACTACAGCTTCGTGTGACTCTGGGCAAACCACTTAACACTTCAGTGACTGAGCTATCTGTCTAAAATATGTAAACTGCTTTGTGTAAACCACACTGGACAAAGCAGTACATCAAATCCCATCCCCTTTACAAATTTCAAGTTTATTAACATTTGATGCAAATGCTTATAATATTATTTCAAAGCGAATTACATATATTAAAATCAGGGGTAGCAGAAACTCATAATTATACGTACAAGGACAAATTCTGAAGACAGACATACAGAAACAGGAGGAGAAGGGGTAGAACTACAATATTTTTAGAGAAAGGCGGCATTAAAGGGTAACATAATAGGTTGGGGAAGAAAGAAAGAGATCTTTTTTTTTTAGAAGTAAAGCAATGAAAAGGTATTCCTATGGTAATATTATCTGTAAATAAAGTTTTTAATTTTCAAAGGCATCTCTACAAAGAGAGGTTTTTAAGGAACTCTTAAACTTGTCTAATGTAGGTTCTTCTCTAATATAGCCTGGGAGTGAGTTCCATAACTGTGGTGCGATGACAGAAAAGATCTCGGTACATCTTTAAGGAGCGTACAGACAGGAGATTTTGATCGGTCGAACGTAGGGATCTGGAAAGTGTATGTGGTATCAACAGTCTATCTAGGAAAGTAGGAAGGTTTGTCTGAGGAATTTTGAATGTTAGTGCAATTTTATAGGAAATACGACGAGGACGGTCAAATGTGCGCAAGACAATCGCGTGCAGACAATCGCGCGTAACACAATTGCATGCACTGTCACATGTGTGCACGACAATCCCACGCAGACAATCCTGCGCACAATAATCGCATGCAGGTCAAATGAGTGCAAGACAATTACACGCGTATGCGCATACCTCGCTGTTATGCACGAACGCCAAGTATGCGCATATGTCTTGTGCATATTAGACAGGGCGCCATAAGAATATTAAGAGCTGATGGGTCCAACATGCATAATTTGTAGAAGCAGTTTTTTTTTTTACTATTTGGCTTATATGATCTTGATATGATAGTTTGTGGTCTAGCACTCCTCAGGGTCCCCAAAAGGTTTCATTCCTTTGCCTTAGGACCAGAACAGGGAAGAATTTGTAAGAAAGCAGACAAAAGTTGTCAGGCCAAGCAGGTAATGTATTGTAGGGGGGGTCAAACTAATAATAATAACAATTTATTTATATACCCCAAAACCATGAAGTTCTATGTGGTTTACATCAGTGTTTTTCAACCTTTTTACACCTATGGACCAGCAGAAATAAAGGAATTATTCTGTGGACCGGCATCAGTCCGTGGACCAGCGGTTGAAGAACACTGGGCTAAATCGTGGGCCAGACCCCGCCCATCTCTACCCAATCTCCACTCCAGACCCCGCCCCCATAATACTACTAATTGCAACGTCAGAGAGAAGGCTTCCGGTTCAGTCGCAGGACGCGCGTAGGAGCCGCTGCCCATGGCTTTGTGCACTGAATCAGTGAGAAAGAGGGAGCCGTCTCGAAGATAACGCCGCATCGATCGCACCGTGGACCGGCAGTTGAAGAACACTGTTTTGGGCCTGATGTACGTGCTGGCCCTGTGGACCGGCAGGAAATTTCTGTGGACCGGCACTGGTCCATGGACCGGTGGTTGAAGAACACTGGTTTACATCATTTAAAATATTTCATTTAGTATACAATAAAAGTTGAAGAGAATTAAAGAATTAAAAACAAAGGCTAAAAACTCTAAAAGATCTGATTATTGCCTAATAAATTTATTTTTTTTTAATACAAATTAACCATCTAAATGCTTCAGAAACAAATATGTTTTTAGACGTTTTCCAAATTCCCCATAAATTTCGGCAAGAAGGCTCGCTTTTACTAAGGTGCGCGCTAAATCAATGCATGTGCAAACCACTAACACGTCCATAGGATAACATGTTTAGCGCGTGCTAATATTTATCACGCGCTAAAAAGCATAGCGCACCTGAAATCAAAGTAAATACATCTCTGTGTGGACAGAATTGGCTAACCCATATTAGGCTGACAGATCTTTTTATTTTGTTTTGCTTTACTACTTGAATAAAACTGTTTCTGGTCAAATATCTCCAGATATTTCCAGTGGTTTGGGAAGACCGTGGAATGAAGGTCTTACAGTATTTTGACATGCCTGCTGAAGTTCATAAAAGATACCTTTGTTCCTAAAGTGGATTTGGCATTTTGACACACCTGCAAGTCAAATATATGGCTAAGAAATTATGACTCAGCACATCCACAAGACAATGGGTTCCTTTTACTAAGCTGCATTAGGGCTTTAATGCGCGGAATAGCTGGCTTTAGTTCTAGCCGCGTAGCCCAATAAGTTGAAAAGGCGGAGATTGCAATTATTTGAACTTAAGCAGCCCATTTTTGAATGAAAAGCGACCCTTTGCTTATGTGCTCTGAGAACGTCTTATAGCAGTTGAGCTTAGATACTTATTTTTCACTCTTTGGAATATAATTTGTAATTGCTGAACTCTAAGAAGTCAGGATCCTGCTCCAGGATCACCATGTGGGTGATCCATTAAGACTTTTGCTTCCACCAAATAGTTCAAGGCAAAAAAAAAAAACCCCAAGGGCTGGAAATAACTTAAGATTTACTGTCAGATTTGATCAGCAGAGATGGGGGGAAAAAAAGATGATAAAGTACTGTGAGAAAAAGTGGATTATTTCTTGCTAAAAATGGCCGATAACTGCCACACATATTTCTTTCTAACTACATAGAACAGGTCAGTAGAAAAATCGATACAAATGGAAACAAATGGGTCCCTTTTACTGTAAGGCAGCTTTACGAGGGGCCGCTGAAAAGCTCTCAGCCCAACCAAGAAGAGCATGACGTGGAGCCATGAAACTTACAAGTTATTCCACACTTTGCTTGACTTTTTTTGTTTCAGTGAGGCAAATGCATCTAGTAGAGGGAAACTGAGCCATTGTGACATCACCAATGAGGCTGGCTCTTAGGCATTGGTGGAATGAGGCATTATGACATCACAATACAAGGGAGGCCGCTGAAAAGTTCTCAGCCCAACCAAGACGCATGTTATTCCACATGAAAGACAGAGATGTGCGCTTCGGTTTCGCTGCTGTGGCACCCCCTGCTGGCTGAAGAAATGGAGCTAAGAGCATATCTCAGAGGAGAGTTCTCCCCATTCTTTCCTTGGCAGCCAGAATGCTTCAGTCGCTCATTCATGTCTTCCAGGGTGGAAGTGCGTAACAAACCGAGAGAAAAGAAAAGAAACACATTTTTAATAAATGAAACATATAAATTGAAAAATCCTACCTCAATGGCAAAAATGTGATTAGTGACACGATCAGTGGACTTAATACCAGAGAACAAAATATAAACTGCATTCTGTAGTAGCCGAAATCGGTCGATTTCTGGCTGTACATCAAGATAAGACCTAAGGTTCTTGGGTTTTTTCACTAGAGCGAATTCAATCAGTGACTGTTAAGGTATATGGAGTTGATTAAGAAGGATGCTCAGCACTGAGGTTCTTGTTCTTTGTGAGACCCATTAACCAAGATATGAACCAAATCATGGTATATTAAATGTGGTTTCCTCCCCCCCCCCCCCCCTCCAGCAATCTGGATTGCAAACTCAGTCCAAGTTGTTGATCAACAGACGTGGCTCACAGGTCAAGCATTTTGGTTAATATTTCCTGATTTGGAAAGGAATATGAATATTGAGATCTCTTTGTCCTATGGTCTCAAGACCTGTACTCATTAAACTGATAGCTGAAAAAGTAGCCAAAAAAAGCGCTTAAATGAGTCACCCGCTATGATCTAAAAGCATGACCCATGGTCAGTGATTTCAGTCACAGGGTGGGAATAAAAAAGTCACAAATGACTTGTGAGACATTAGGCAGGAGATTGGCAGACCACAAATTCTGAACAATGACCATTTCTTGATCCAGCATTTGCTATAGATTAATGTAACTATTAGTGGTAATAAAAGGTAGTTCATAACTTGAAAAGTAGATATATTTAGCCCAGTAAATAAAAAAGAAATGGCTAATGACCTAATGTTGCAGTTAATTACAATCCCAAAAATTGAAGGAGGTATATAAAATATTTAAGAATTCAAAGACCATATCTCTAAAATAATAATATTATTTTATTCAAAGCCCTCATTAAAATGGAAACATTTGCTATTCATCTGTGAAAGACAGATAAGATATAGGAACAAACCTCTCCACCAAACACTTGTATCCAGAGCTCACAAAATAGCAAAATACAGAGTTAAAAATTTATTGAAGTCCCAGCCAAGGCAACACATGGGTCCATGTTTCAGCGATTAATGGTCTGCATCAGGGCTCTAGCTAAGTACTTGAGACCTGGGCTGACCACTGTTGGAAACAGGATACTAGGCTTGATAGACCTTCGTTCTGTCCCAGTATGGCAGTTCTTATGTGAGCCAAGTATAGGACAATGAAGCCATTGTGACATCACTGATGAGGTTGGCTCTTAGGCATTGGTGGAATGAGGCATTATGACATCACAATCTCAGCTGGGTTTCTGCCAGATATTGAGACCTGGGTTGGCCACTGTTGGAAACAGGATACTGGAAAATTCGTATGTACTTATGTTCTTATCCATATACCTTTAGGTGCTTCTTTATATAGAATTATACATAATATGTCTGTAGAACAAATTGTTCAAGCAATAAATTTATCAAAGATAACATTACATTTGTTTTTAATGGGGTTAAGAGGGTCAAATGAAATGTTATGTTTGCGCTAGCGGCAACAGCCCCGAAGACCTTTAAATCTCTATGGGCTTCTGGGCCGTTACCGCGCAGCAGCCACTAGCGCGGCTTTGTAGAAGAGGGGGTAAGTATCTGGCTAAACAATGATTTCAATAGAACATTCTCAATGCATAAGGCTAGTTAACCTATATAAATTTATTTTTATCTCATCAGACTAAAAATAGCCTTAATAATTCTGAAAGCAGGGACAGAGGGTCATTTATGTTTTGGGAAAAACGCAGGTCAATGTAGCTATTTTTTTTTTAAAAACCCTGCTAGCCAGTTCACCCACACTTTTAAAACGGTTCATTCTTTCTTAATTAACGGAAGTGTCATAAACAAAATCTAATTGGAAAAGATCCGCAGATAAAATCTCTAAGCTCAACGCATGCAAAAAACTCTGTGTGGTTATCGCCAATAGAGCAATTTTCTAAAAAAAGACAGTGATTAATATATAGGTTCTTGCTTGCATCATTATAGGTGCTTTGGAAAAGAGAAGGCTGAGGGGAGATAGGATTGAAGTCTACAAAATCCTGAGTGGAGTAGAACGGGTACAAGTGGATCGATTTTTCACTCCGTCAATAATGACAAAGAAATTGCAGGAAAAGTAACAGAATTAACCCGCTCTACTTTGTAACTCTCTTGGAAATGTCCAGATAACCTCTTGTGTAATCCGCCTTGAACCGCAAGGTAATGGCAGAATAAAAGTCACTAATGTAATGTAATATGAGGAAATATTTTTTCACTCAGAGAATAGTTAAGCTCTGGAACATGTTGCCAGAGGTTGTGGCAAAAGCGGATAGCTTAGCTGGTTTTAAGAAAGGTTTGGACAAATTCCTGGAGGAAAAGTCCATAGTCTGTTCTTAAGACATGGGGAAAACTCTTTGGGTTTTGGCCAGGTACTAGGGACCTGGATTGGCCTCCGTGAGAACTGGCCCCATACTTCCCCAAGCTCCATAGGGAAATCTTCTTCCTCTGCTTGAGTCTCCCAAATCATTTCCTCCCCCTCCCCCCCCCCCCCCCGGCAGTTCTCCATGACTTAATACTTCTTTTCCTGGATCTTATTCTTTAAGGGCATTTCCTTAGGCTTCACCTTAGATCCCTGACCTTCCTCGTGTCACTTACACCTGGGTTGGGATGACGTTTCACAGGGGCTAAGAAGCTTCCGTGGGTGCCTCTGGCTTAAGGGTGGCATCCAAGGAGGGCCCTTAGGGAATTGTGGGGCTTCCTGGAAGTCTTCAAGTGAAGGGTTGGGTCTAACTCCCCTCCCCCACCTGCTTTATCACACTTGGTCACCCAGCTCATTTACTGAATCTGGGCCTTTGTGTGTTTGATGAATTTGAATTGACCAGGTGGAAGTGCTGCTCTTAATGAGAACCGAAGGGTGCCCAGGTTCCCTAATTCCAAATTGCTCTGCTCTGGTAGGCCCAGAAGCGTCTACGTTCCTCAGGAAAGGTTCTGCTGCTCACCTAACTGCCTGTGCGCTAATGAAATGTGAGACAGCTTCCCTTCCTCCACCTACTGTAGATCAAAAGTCTCATTGACAGAACCACACTCGGACACATGCGAAAAACCTTACAATCGGTGCATTTGATATGTGGTGAATGGGCTGTGCCGAGGGGAAACCTTTTGGTCTAGTCTAGCAACTTTTACGATGAAAAGTGAACGTAACAATTACAAGGCACTATGGGCCTGACTTAGTGAGGCTCTTTCCCCATTTCGTATCTACAAGAAGAGCCCTGTGTGGGTCAGATTCGGAATGCCGGAATGCTCATATTTCACTGGATTTCACTGGAGATCTTGCGTTAAGAAAAGAACGCTGATGAACAAGTTCGAATGCAAAACGTCCAAGTTCTGCAATCTCTTTAGGTGCCTTGGAAAATCGCAGGGGCTCCTTGACTGTGGGATCTCCGTTCCATGGCAGTTGCCAGGGGGGGGATCTCTTTAATTTCACTTTAAATGGAGATGAAATTTATGTATTTATTTTGATTTCCATCCCGTTGTTTCCAAAGAACGCAGAACGGGTTACAGGTTAAACATGCGTGGAGGGGCATAATAAAAAAAAACCAAAAAACGTCTAAGTCCCCCTTTTGGCCTAAGCCCCTAAATGCTGAAAGTAGCAGCAGTTTAAAGTCCATTCTCAAAAAAATGAGGGTTTTTTTTATTAATGGCCTACCTCTACGTTAATCGCCCAGACCACCACAACATCTATGTTAAAACACCAAAAAATTGCCCAAGTCCCAAACGCCCAAAACAAGGCCTTTTAGGCGAAGGAGGGGCCAGTCCTTCGCCTAAAAGCTGGATTCTATAAATGGTGCTCAAATTTCAGCACACACACACAAAAAAGTCAGCACTGAGCTGTATTCTATAATGGGTGTTCCGGGGTCAGCGCCCTTTACAGAATAATGTGTAGTGCTGGAGTTCACACTCAGCTTTGGGCATGAGTGACATCAGCCGAAACCAGATGTAAATCCCAGCATGCATTTGGGAGCAGATTCCCTGAATTCCATAACACTGTGCACATCTTAAGGGAAGGCTACTGGCCTTCCCATGGCCACACCCCTTTTCAGATCCTCTCAGAAACATTTATGCACTATTCTCATATAAATAGAAACATGATGACAGATAAAGGCCAAATGGCCCATCCAGTCTGCCCATCCACAGTAACCATTATCTCCTCCTCTCCCTATTGGCTAAGGCTCTTAACATTTGCATCTCCTCTTCCTATTGGCTAAGGCTCTTTACATCTGCATTGTGAGGTCAGAGAGCTTTATGATTATAGAAACATTGTAACATGATGGCAGATAAAGGCCAAATAGCCCTCCACAGCATCCATCTCCTCCTCTCCCTATTGGCTAAGGCTCTTAACATTTGCATCTCCTCTTCCTATTGGCTAAGGCTCTTTACATCTGCATTGTGAGGTCAGAGAGCTTTATGATTATAGAAACATTGTAACATGAAGGCAGATAAAGGCCAAATGGCCCATCCACAGCATCCATCTCCTCCTCTCCCTATTGGTTAAGGCTCTTAACATTTGCATCTCCTCTTCCTATAGGCTAAAGCTCTGTGCACCTGCATTGTGAGGTCATAGAGCTGCCCATCCACAATAATCATTATCTCTTTCTCTCTCCGAGAGATCCCACGTGCCTATCCCAGGCCCTCTTGAATTCAGACACAGTCTCCGTCTCCACCACCTCTTCCGGGAGACTGTTCCATGCATCTACCATCCTTTCTGTAAAAAAGTATTTCCTTAGATTACTCCGGAGCCTATCACCTCTGAACTTCATCCTATGCCCTCTCATTGCAGAGCTTCCTTTCAAATTTAAACGGGTGCGTAAGTGTGTTTTCGCACGATCTGCCATTACTGCCCTGTTCCAGCACCTTGCAGCCATTAGGACTCTTTATCTCACTGAGCATTTGGCGTGAAAGCAGTTCCTAATATTGAGTGCCCTACGAGGAGGTGCTGAAAAGTTCTCAGCCCAACCAACCAACTTCCTAAATTCTGAGCGTTATCTTGCCACTGTAACTGAAAAAAGAGTGTTATCTTATTTTGCTAAGTTCCAATCTGCAGAAGTGAAATTCTATATTTTGACATTGTCTCAGATCATTGATTGAATCGTATCCACGTCATTCTCTTCTTGATTGGGCTGAGAACCTTTCAGCACCCTCCTCATATCTAGACTTTCCCCCAATATGCCATGAGCTTGGATTTGAAAAAGGCAAATAAATTCAGATTTTGCATACAAAGTTGCCAGTGGAAATGTATGTATGCCAGCATTTCAATATGCTTAAAGAGAAAAATTACAGACTTTAAAAGGGACATTCGCACACTTGTCCCGCTTAATATTCTGCTACAGTGATTTTAACATGCAAACTTGCACTTAGGACCTCTTCTATTAAACTGCGCTAGAAGTTTCTAGTATGGGGAGCTGCGCTGAATGGCCCTACGCTCATAGCAGTGCGGGCCATTTAGCATGGCTCCCCATGCTAGAAACTTCTAGCGCAGTTTAAAAGAAGAGGCCTTAAGTACACCAGTTGCCTATTAATTTTTTTCTGCCTTTAATATAGAGATACAGGCAAAATCACTCCTCTATATACTAACCAAACCTTTTTATAATGGTTAAGATATAATCATATGAGGTTAAAAGAATATGAACATAAGAACATAAGAAGTTGCCTCCGCTGAGGCAGACCAGAGGTCCATCCTGCCCAGCGGTCCGCTCCCGCGGCGGCCTATCAGGCCTTATTGCCTGAACAGCGTCCCTGACTAATTTTGTAACTGCCTCTAATCCTCTAACTATTACCTACCTCTACTCCTATCTGTACCCCTCAATCCCTTTGTCCTTCAGGTACCTGTCCAGACCCTGTTTGAAGCTCTGTAGCGTGCTTCTGCTTATCACATCCTCCGGTAGCGCGTTCCATGTATCCACCACCCTCTGAGTGAAAAAGAACTTCCTGGTGTTTGTTCTAAACCTTTCCCCTCAGAGACACGGAGACAAAAACAAGGGGCGAACCCCAAGAATATAGCCTCCCCACCCAGTCATTGCATATGATCGAATGATGTGCAGAAATCAAATTCTTCCGGCCATTGGGAAATTGGCAGAGGAAGCTTGTACTTTTGGTTTTCAACTTTTTGAGATTTTACCGCTTTGAAATGATTTTTTTTAAATCTCCACTCGGTTCCCTGACGCAGGATCGAAGTGGGCCATGTCAGAACCCAAACTAAACTAAACTAAAGCTTAACTTTATATACCAGGTCATCAACCTAAGGAAGCTCGACTCGGTTTATAACAATTAAATAAAAGCTAAAGAAAGTAAAAACAAAGGTTTCAAAAGAAATTAGTTTTCAAAATGTTTGGCAAATAGAAAAGTTTTTAGAAATTTACAGAAAGAACTGTGGCTCCTCAGAATTAAGGGAAGTTTATTCCATAGTTGAGAAAGTTTAAAAGCCAAAGATTAACTGAAGATCTTTGATTAAGATAAGTTCTTTGTTTGAAATATTCAAATAGCATAAGAATAAGTTTGACTGCTTTTTGGCAGTGAAGAATTTTGCACATCATTTGATCATATGCAATGACTGGGTAGTGAGGCAATATTCTTAGGGATCGCCCCTTGTTTTTGCCTCCGCGTCTCTGAGCATTTTTTTTTTTTTTTTACCTTAATGTGATTATATCTCAACGATTATAAAAAGGTTTGGTTAATATATAGAGGAGTGATTTTTGCCTAGTTCTTTTTTTTTTTTTAAATAATAAAAACTTTATTTTTATATACTGCGACACCACAAACAGTTCAGAGCGGTTTACAGAGGAAGAGACTGTATACAGACAGCGATATTACAAAAAACTTTCAAAATTACATTAACATGGTAAGATTAATCAGATTTTTCCTGGAAGTTAGAAGTACATCATAGTATACTCTACTCTCTTCAATCACTCCTAGTGATAGTGTACCAAGTATTTGGTTTTCCCCATTATTTGTTTTAATATAGAGATGGTAAGTTACCCAGTTATAGGCTGGAGATTTTGGGACAGTCCTGCTTTTGAACTTACAACCCAAAGCAGTGTGGGATTTGTAGTGTCCAATTATGCCCATTTAAATCAGTGCTATTTGTCCCATAATGCACCAGGATGGGGTGATAAGAAATCCAGGTCTGTCTCAAAATCTCCATCTTAGAACTGGATAACCTGGTATCCCTGCTAATACTACAGTAATATATATTTTTTTATTATCTCTCTGTGTAGACCATAAATGTGCTAATTGTACACATAAAATACACAAGAACATCTTTTGGGGGATGGGTGTGTGATTTGTGATTTTTTTCTTCTTTCCCCCATCATTCTTTATTGTCTACCACCACCTGATCCAGCCACAAGAGGGCACTGTTGACTTTTTTAATAAATGCGATTCTTGTTTTTAAAACATGTCTAAATAACATCTATATCATTTTGAAAAGAAAAGAAACCCCCCTGCATTTTCTGCATATTCTTTTACAGAGATATATGTTTTTTTAAAGGTCTCTTTATTTCTGTGCTACATAAAAATTCAAATAGATGTAATAATGTTTCTGGTTATTTTATGACCCTGTATAGGGAAAAAGAGGTGAAAATAGTATTTGCATGATCTGTACCTAAACCCCCCCTCCCCCCATTTTACTAAGCCACGGTAGAGGTTTCTACCATAGTCTGGAGAGCTAAATGCTCCGACGCTAATCTGATGCTCACAGAATTCCTCCAAGCGTTGGCGCAGCTTTGGAGCATTTAGCACTCTGGGGCGGGCCGCAGTAGAAACCTCTGCCGTGGCTCAGTAAATGAGTACCATAATGGCTGGGATGATGTATAAATATTGTAGATTATCTTATGGGGGTTCTGTAGAATTTGCCTGGTCTCTTCTTGTTCTAGCAGATGCTGGATATATATTATGAAATCCAAAGTCTCTCCTGAACCTTTCTCAGGGCCCTTTAACTAAGCTGTGGTATACAATGGTTTTAGCATGTCCAACACATTGAGCTGAAAGCAAACAGAATGTTAGAAATTATCAGGAAAGGAATAAGAACATAAGCATTGCCTCTGTCCATCGTGTCCAGCAGTCCATGACCTGTAAGTTCTCCACCACCTAAATTGTTTATGCCCTAATCCTGAAGTACCCTGTATAGTAACCTTCTATCTATACCCTATAATCCCTTTCTCCTTCAGGAAGTCATCCAATCCCTTTTTGAAACCCAATATTGTACTCTGTCCTTTCGCCTCTCCTGGAAGCGCATTACAGGTGTCCATCACCCTCTGAGTGAAGAAGAATCTTCCTTGAATCTGTCTCCTTTCTGTTTTTCTGAATGCCCTCTTGTTTTTGATGTCCCCGCTAGCCTGAAGAATCTGTCCCTCTCCACCTTCTCTATGCCTTTCAGGATTTTATAAGTCTCTATCATGTCCCTTCTAAGTCTCCGCTTTTCCAGGGTAAAGAGCCCCAGCTTCTCTAGCCTTTAGGTATATGAAAGGTTTTCCATACCCTTAATCATCTTTGTTGCTCTTCTCTGGACCCTCTCAAGTATCGCCATATCCTTCTTAAGGTGCGGCGACCAGTATTGGACGCAGTACTCCAGATGCGGGCGCACCATCGCTCAATACAGCGGCAGGATAACTTCCTTCGTTCTGGCAGTGATACCTTTTTTGATAATGCCCAACATTTTGTTCACCTTCTTTGAGGCCGCTGCACATTGTGCCGCTGGCTTCATCGTTGCATCCACCAATACCCCCAAGTCTTTTTCTAGGTTGCCTTCCCCCAGTACCCTCCCTCCCATCGTATAGCTGTACATCGGGTTCCCTTTCCCTAAATGCAAGACTATACAATTCTCTACATTGAAGCTCATCTGCCATCTTTTTTGCCCACTCACCCAGCTTGTTCAGGTCACTTTGTAGATCTTTGCATTCCTCAACAGTTCTGACCCTACTGGAGAGTTTTGTGTCATCCGCGAATTTTATAACTTCACACTTCATCCATGTTTCCAGGTCATTAATGAATATATTGAACAGCAATGGTCCCAGCACTGACCCCTGTGGGACACCACTCATGACCCCTTTCCAGTCAGAGTAGTGTCCCTTTACTCCTACCCTCTACTTCCTGTCCGCCAGCCAATTTTTGACCCATTTGTGCACGTCCCCTTCCACCCCTTGGCTCCACAGCTACTTTAGTAGGCGCATGTGGGGTACCTTGTTGAAGGTTTTTGGGAAATCCAGATATACGATGTCCAGTTGTTCGCTTATCACCTCAAAGAAATGCAGTAGGTTCGTTTGGCATGATCTTCCTTTACAGAAACCATGCTGGCTTGTTCTCAACAGATTATTTTTTTCTATGTGGTCACTGATACTTTCCTTGATCAATGATTCGGCCATCTTCCCCGGAACTGAGGTTAAGCTCACTGGTCTGTAGTTTCCCGCCTCTCGATCCTTTTTTGAAGATAGGTGTAACATTTGCTATTCTCCAGTCCTCCGGGATTACCCCTGTTCTCAAGGATAGATTACAAATCTGCCGCAGTAACTCCGCTGTTTCATCTCTGAGCTCTTTCAGTATTCTCAGGTGGATTCCGTCTGGGCCCGGAGATTTGTCAGTTTTTAATCTATCTGCTTGAGCAGGTCTTCGAGGCTTACCTCCATGTATGATAATTTTCCCTCTTGATCCCCCTTGAAGATTTTTTCCTGTTCAGGCACGTTGGATGTATCTTCTCTTGTAAAGGCCGACGAGAAGAACGTGTTTAGTCTGTCAGCCACCTCTTTTTCCTCCTTCACCACTCCCTTCCTGTCTCCCTCATCCAAAGGTCCCACCTCCTCCCTCACCGGCTGCTTTTCTTTCACATATCGGAAGAATGGTTTAAAATGTTGTGCTTTCTTGGCTAGTCTCTCTTCGTATTCTTTCTTTGCTTTTCTGACCACTAGGTGACATTCTTTTTGCTGCTTCCTGTGCTCCTTCCAATTTTCATCAGTTTTGTCCTTTTTCCACTTCTGAAATGCTTTTTTCTTGTCTCCTATCACTTCCTTTACTTCATTGGTTTCCATGCTGTTTTTTTTTTTTGTATGATTCTTCATGCATCCCTTCCTAAATCTGGGTATATACAGGTTTTGCGCCTCGTTTACCGTGTCTTTGAATAAAGACCAGGCTTGGAAAACAAAGATGAAAATGTTTAATGCCCTTGTATCGCTCTATGGTACGACCACACCTCAAATACTGGGTGCAATTCTGGTCGCCGTATCTCAAAAAAGATATAGTGAAATTAGGAAAGGTACAAAGGTGACGAAAATGATAAAAGGTTTGGGATGACTTCCCTATGAGGAAAGGCTAAAGTGGCTAGGGATCTTCAGCTTGGAGAAGAGATGGCTCAGGGGGGATATGATAGAGGTCTATAAAATACTGAGTAGAGTCAAGAGGGTAGATGCGAATCACTTGTTTGCTCTTTCCAAAAATACTAGGACCAGGGGGTATGCAATGAAGCTACTAAGTAGTAGATTTAAAACAAACTGGAGAAAATACTTCTTCACACGACGTGTAATTAAACTCTGGAATTCATTGCTGGAGAATGTGGTGAAATCAGTTAGCTTAGCAGGGTCTAAAAAAGGTTTGAATAATTTCCTAAAAGAGAAGTCCATAGGCCATTATTGTGATGACTCCAGGAAATTCACTGCTTATTCCTAGGATAAGCAGCATACAATCTGTTTTACTACTTGGGATCTAGCTAGGTACTTGGGACCTGGGTTGGCCACTGTTGGAAACAGGATACTGGGCTTGATGGACCTTTGGTCTGTCCCAGTATGACAACTCTTAGGTTCTTATGAGAATTACTACTACTACTGCTATTTATCATTTATAAAGTGCTACCAGACGCATGCAGTGCTGTACAACAAACACGCAAGAGTCGGTCCCTGCTTGAAAGAGCTTACAATCTAATTAAGATGGAAATAGGACAAAGGGGATAAATGCTTCTGCATAAAATCTGTGTTGATTAGTTAGCACATAGTAATGTGAATGTGCTGTCTTTTGGGGTTTTTTTTAAGGACTCTTTATGTACTGCTTAGGCTACAAATAAGATCAAAGCAGTTAATGCTTCCATGCCCAAGCTCCACCCACTCCCTGCACATGTCACGCCCCTGCCCCAAAACAAATAGACAAAAAAAAATTACCATGCAGCAATCATTTGAAAAAGGGAAAATTACCACAAGATACTTTAGTGCAGTGGTATTCAACCCAGTCCTCGGGGACCACCTGGCCAGTCGGGTTTTCAGACTATCCACAATGAATATGACAGTGATTTTGAAAACCCGACTGGCCAGGCGGTCCCCGAGGACTGGGTTGAATACCACTGCTTTAGTGTGTCCAGCAGTAAGCTTTTTATCAGTATGCTATTTAAAAGGGCCTCCACACATTTGCTTAATAGGAATCATTTTCTCAGTGGACAGTTCAAAATTAGAAGTGGCATTGGTAATGTGTCCAATAAGCTATGGTATAAACGTGGGGCTCCCTTTAACTTTGAGGGGTTAATTGAACTTGTAGTCTGGTTTTACTGGACTGAAAATTAATACAGTACTTTTTTTTGTTTTGTTTTTATACTCAGATAAGTTGCAGATTGACAAAATGCGGTAACCAGGGTTCATTTTGGTAATTTCAGGAGTGACCCAGTATGGCAATTCTTATGTACTTATGCGAGCTAAGTATAGAACAATCAACACCAAATTGACATCACTGATGAGGTTGGCTCTTTAGACATTGGTGGATTGAGGCATTATGACATCACAGTCTCAGCTCTGGAATGTTACTACTATTTGAGTTTCTGCCAGTTACTTGTGACCTGAATTTGGCCCCTGTGGAAGCAGGATACTGGACTAGATGGACCATTGGTCTGACCTAGTATGGCAATTCTTATGTTTTTATGCGAGCCAAGTATAGGACAATGAATCCATTATGACATCACTGATGAGGTTGGCTTTTTAGGCATTGGTGGAATGAGGCATTATGACATCACAATCTCAGCTCTGGAATGTTGCTACTATTTGAGTTTCTGCCAGGTACTTATGACCTGGATTGGCCATTGTTGGAAATGAGATACTGGGCTAGATGGACCATTGTTCTGACCCAATATGGCTATTCTTATGTTACTAGTCTTTAAGCCTGTTAAATTAACGGGTGCTAGAATAGATGTGTGTCTGTCTTTTTCTCTCTCTCTCTCCTTGACCGTTTTCTTTCTGTCTCTCTCTTTCCTCGGCTGTCCACCACCACCCCTTCCCTGCTTCCCCTGTCCAGCAGCAGCCCTTCTCCCTTCGTTTTACGTCTCCCCTGTCCAGCATCACCCCTTCCCTGCTCCCCCTGTCCAGCAGTAGGCCTTCTCCCTTCCTTTTATCTTTCCCCCCTGTCTAGCAGCACCTCTTCCCTGCTCCCCCTGTCCAGCAGTACCCCTTCTGGCCCACCGGCACGAACCTCATGTCCATCTCTCCCTCTCTTACTTCCTTTGTCCATATCTCTCCTTCACCCTTCTGTCCCCCTCCCTGAATCTCTCTCCCTCTCCCCATCTTGCCTCCTCCACATCCATTTCTCCCTTCCCTCGCTTCCCTCACTCTATAACGCACCCCTGCTGGCATCTACTCCTCTCCCTCTCCTCCCTCCCGCCTGCTCATCCATCTGCCGTGTTTAACTTCAAAGAAAAGCACTGTGCTGCGCTGTTGCTGGCCTCGGTGTCTTCTGTCCACTGCCGCCAGCGCTAGCGGAAACAGGAAGTTGTCAGAGGGGGGGCCACAGTGGAGAGAAGATGGCGAGGCCAGCAGCAACATGGTGCAGCGCTTTTCTAAGAAGCTAAATGCGGCGGGCGGGTGAGCAGGCGAGAGGGAGGAGGGTGAGATGTAGATGCCAGCAAAGGCGCCTGTGCACCCTCCCCCCCTCCCGTTCCGACGGAATCAGTGGTGGCAGCGGCTTATCTGGCAGTGGGTGAGGGTGAGAGGGGGGAGTTACCGGCATGTTCCCTGCCTCCGTGTTCAAAAATGGAATTTGGCACGGACCCAGACACCACAGTGGCAGGGAACACGCCATTCTAAGTACGTATGCACACGTTAGTGTTTTATTATAGAGGATGTCCTTATGAAGCTGTCATACAGCTTGGTATCTACTGTCACTTTCACTTTGTACGGGGTTGGGGGAGAGGGTCAATAGCCACTGGTCAGCTGTTCAGTCAGGGCACCATTTTGTGTCCTGGATGTGATTGAAACAGGTCTAGCTAAACATCCTTCTTTTTTGCCTTGGACATTTCTTCTCATTCCATTATCGCTGAAAGATGTCTTAATTTTGGGATCACCTAGTCTGGCCCAAATCATGCAAAGAGGAATCCTATATAATAAAACTCTAAGGGTTTTGTGTTCCCTGCCGCCGTGGGTGTGATCCGTGGTCGTGTTCCATTTTAGAACCCAGCAGCAGGGAACACTCTGGCCACTCCCCTCCTCCCGCCCTCACTCACCAACCGCTGCTGCTGGAGGAAGCTGCAGGCAAGCTCTCTCCCAGCGGCGCCAGAGCCACGTCATCGCCGCCCAGTACCGCTGCCGACGCCGCTCTTCAAAGGAGCCTGGTGAGAATAGCGGCCGGCTGTAACAAATTTCGCAGGCCGCTCAGCACCTCAGTAGCACGTTTCCTCTGATGTACGTGATCGCGTCAGAAGGAACTTGCTACTGAGGTGCATAGTGGCCTGCGAGGTTCACTACAGCTGGCCGCTATCCTCACCAGGCTGCAAACGAACATGCTGGACAGGGGGGAGCAGGTAAGGGGCGCTGATGGGCCGGGGAGCAGGGAAGAGGGACGGGGGAGCACGGAAGAGGTGCTTATGGACGGGGGAACAGGAAAGAGGCTGCAAACAAACATGCTGGACAGGGGGAGCAGGTAAGAGCCGCTGATGGACCGGGGAGCAGGGAAGAGGGACAGGGGGAGCACGGAAGAGGTGCTGATGGACCGGGGGGAAAGGAAGAGGGACAGGGGGAACACAAAAGAGGTGCTGATGGACTGAGGCGCAGGGAAGAGGGACAGGGGGAGCACGGAAGAGGTGCTGATGGACTGTGGAGCAGGGAAGAGAGACAGGGGGAGCACAGAAGAGGTGCTGATGGACTGAGGTGCAGGGAAGAGGGACAGGGGGAGCACGGAAGAGGTGCTGATGGACTGTGGAGCAGGGAAGAGAGACAGGGGGAGCACAGAAGAGGTGCTGATGGACACAGGGGACATAAAAGGAAGGGAGAAGGGCTAATGCTGGACAGGGGAGGCTGGCAAGGGGTGGTGGTGGACAGCGGAGGAAAAAGAGACAGAAAGAAAGACAGACAGAAAGCAGCCAAGGAGAGAGAGAGAGAGAGAGAAAGACACATCTATTCTAGCACCCGTTAATGTAACGGGCTTAAAGACTAGTCCACTATATGAACAGAAAGTGTATCGTCAAAGCGCAGAGGAGAACGGCACGCCGACAATCCAGCGCCAACATTTGAGTGCAGGACAAATTCACACCGCCGCTTCTGCCACTTTGAGATCTTCCGTTTTACACTCTAAGGGGAATATGAGGGGGGAACCCATGACTATACTTAGAACTGCTCGCGCTCCCATTGGGGGGGGGAGAACCCCCAGTACACTGAAAACTCCGTTTGGGAGTTTTCAGTGTAGTGGGGGTTTCCTCCCCAATATACCCCCCAACGGGAGTATGAGGCCTTCTAAGTGTAGTGGGGGGTTCTCCCCACACCCCCCCTAGAGCACAAAAGGGGAGGCTTCAAGGCAGCGGAAGCAGCAGTGCGCATTTGTCCTGCGCTCAGAAGTCAGTGCAGGATTCTCGGCGCGTCGTCATCTTCCACGGTTTTGACGCGTCGCCCTATGAAATGCTTATAATCAGGCAAAGTACAATTCACACCCCCTTTGAGTAGGGTTACCAGATTTCCCTGAAGGAAAATCCAGAGCCATGGCCATGCCCCCAGGCTCACCCACTTCCGTTCTGTTCCGCCTTTCTACTGCACCGTTCCGTCCCCCAGCCCCGCCCCCAGACGGCATCCGAGCAAAGTGCCAGGTTTTGAAAAGCTGTCTAGATGGGAAGGGGTAAATCGCGGTCCTCACGGACCTGACGGACCTCGTGGATCTAAACCCGTAAGGCCTTAAAAATCTGAGGTCCGTGTCGGTCCGTGTCCCTGCCGCTTGTAGTTTCTGTCGCTGACAGATCTTGATTGAGATTTGAGCATTGACGGATCCGTCTCAGCATTGGGAGGGAAAAGTGTTAGGATCCGTCAGCACTAAAAATCTCTTCGAGGTCTGTCAGAACCAGTTTGGAGACTTCTTTTCCCCGCGCACTTTTAGTCTGGCTCTGACAGAGCTCTATGACAATTTTACTCTGACGGATCCTAAAAGTGGCACGGACCTCGGATTTTTAAGGACGTGCGGGTTTAGATCCGCAAGGTCCGTGAGGTCCGCGTTTTACCCCTTCCCTGTCTAGACCCCCGGACATGTCCTCGAAAAGGAAGACATGTTCGGGGAAATCCAAACATCTGGTAACCCTACCTTTGAGGAGTAGGGAGGCCTCTCTAATACTCTGTAATGCCCCTTTTCTTTTGCGGAGCTATCAGTCTGGATTCTGTGGTTTCTTACTTCATCACCACGCCCAAACCATGCTCTGTGAATAAACTCTTTGGGCTTAGTCTGGCCTGTATAATCTTCCCATGAAAAAGAACTTTTTTTTTTTTTTTTTTATTGATCAGAGATATTTACTTTCCAGCAGCAGTGTTTGCTAAAGTATGTTTATAGATAATCCGACATGCAGATAAGACAAACATAAATCATTAGGGTTAGTGCAACCTCTTCGTCAAAGCTGTATCGACACAGCCAGCGCTAGTGTCTCGATTCAAAGCAAATGAGACACTGTAGTCATATCTGGATGCTTGAAGGATCCAGGCACGCATGAGACAGCTAAGAAGGAGGCAAAGGAGGAGATCTTTTACATGCAGTTTTTACCACAAACAGTGATTTTATTTAGAGAATGACACAGGGACAAATTTTTCCTCGTCCCTGCAAGAACTCATTTTCCCATTCCATCCCGGCGAGTTATTTTCCTGTCCCTGCCCCGTTCCTGCAAGCTCAATCCTCATCTGCACAAGCCTCAAACCCTTTAAAATCATAAGTAGCAACATTCTAGAGCTCAGATTGTGATGTCATAAGGCCTCATTCCACCAATGCCTAAACTCCATCCTCATCTGCACAAGCCTCAAACCCTTTAAAATCCTAAGTAGCAACATTCTAGAGCTCAGATTGTGATGTCATAATGCCTCATTCCACCAATGCCTAAGCTCCGTCCTCATCTGCACAAGCCTTAAACCCTTTAAAATCATAAGTAGCAACATTCTAGAGCTCAGATTGTGATGTCATAATGCCTCATTCCAACAATGCCTAAGCTCTGTCCTCATCTGCACAAGCCTAAAACACTTTAAAATCATAAGTAGCAACATTCTAGAGCTCAGATTGTGATGTCATAATGCCTCATTCCACCAATGCCTAAGCTCCGTCCTCATCTGCACAAGCCTCAAACTCTTTAAAATCCTAAATAGCAACATTCTAGAGCTCAGATTATGATGTCATAATGCCTCATTCCACCAATGCTAAAGCTTCATCCTCATCTGCACAAGCCTCAAACACTTTAAAATCTTGTGTTCGAGGCTTATGCGGTTAAGGCAGAGCGTACAGGAATAGGACAGGGACAGCGACATAACTCGTGGGGACAGGACATGGAAATTGAGTTCCTTCAGGGATGGGGACAAATTTATCCCCATGTCATTCTCTAATTTTATTAAACCCTGGCTATTTGCAACTCTAATTTAAAAAACCATATTATGAACAAACTTCTACTGCAGCCTGGAGTGCTAAATTATCTGATGCTCAATGAAATTCCTACGAGTGTTAGAGTAGTGTCAGAGCATTGAGCGCACTGGACCACGGTAGAAACCTCTATCGCAGCTTAGTAAAAGGAGGGGGGGGGGGAAGGAGGTGGAATGAAGATGAAACAGGATCAAGGAAGAGTCAAGCCATTGTTCTCAATAATTTGACCTGTACTGTTGCTTTAAAAGACAGTTCATGTAAGAGCAGAAATCCTTCCAGTTTTCCCAGTTCCAGGAGAGAGACTTTGGACCACTCCTGGATTTCTGACAACCCCATCCTGATGCATTATGGGACCCGCAGCAATTATAAATCCCACACGGATTTGGGATGTAAAAAACTAGAAATGGCCAAAAGGTTTTCCTCCTGGAACTGGGTAACTTGGCAGCTCTGTATGTGTTAGAGCAGGGATCTCAAAGTCCCTCCTTGAGGGCCGCAATCCAGTCCGGGTTTCAGGATTTCCCCAATGAATATGCATTGAAAGCAGTGCATGCACATAGATCTCATGCATATTCATTGGGGAAATCCTGAAACCCCGACTGGATTGTGGCCCTCAAGGAGGGACTTTGAGACCCCTGTGTTAGAGTTACCAGATTTTACGTCGGTAAAATTTGGACCTCTAGACCAGTGGTTCCCAAACCTGTCCTGGGGGACCCCCAACCAGTCAGGTTTTCAAGATATTCCTAATGAATATGCATGAGAGAGATTTGCATACATGTCACTTCCATTATTTGCAAATCTCTCTCATGCAAATTCATTAGGGATATCTTGAAAACCTGACTGGCTGGGGGTCCCCCAGGACAGGTTTGGGAACCACTGCTGTAAACCATTTGTGCCCAAGATGGCCCCATAAGGTAATTAGCACTGATCAAAGAGAGATTGTAGTTCTGAAAAGCCGCAGCGGTAAAACCTTCGACACTCATAGGAATTCTATAAAAGGGGAGGTTAATCTATTAAAGGCTTTTTGCCATATCAGAGTTGCCCTAGAAATATCAGGGAATATTTGTATCTTTTGACCACAGAAAGGCAAATGTTTCCCTTTATAATATGAACCAAACAACATATTCTTATGATAGAAATGAGGAATGTAGAATGGGTAGAAATAAGATCTTGGGAAGATCCCGCCAGAATGGAGAAGTCAACATTGCCTTCGGATGTCAACATAGAAATATGATGGCAGATAAAGGCCATGGAAAATTAGCCCACCTTTAATATCAGTGCAATAGAACCGTAATTTAAATGATTCACAGCCTGGAAAAGTTCCTTAGAACTATTTTGGGATGATGCGATAGAGGCACAGACTTTCTTTTTTTGCTGAGTACGTAACTTTGTCACCCGTGGTTCATCACCCTTGCTGAATATGTAACTTCATCACCCGTGGTTTGCATGATCATCTCTCTTCCTCGGATTTCTGACAGAGTCTCTGCCTGTAACTTCCTGTTCTCTACAGTAGTGGTCGTCTGTAAATACAGTGATCATTTGACATTCCAGTTAAGTATCAAGCTATAAAGAGTAGCCCGAGAGCCTATCTCGATGGGCGAAGGCTAACACGGGGCTGGGAGGCCCGGATGTAGCTCGCGTGGCAGGCTGTTAGACATGGGAGTAGTGTTTAGGATAGAGCTAGGGTTATAGTTGGGGGGGGTAGCGCCAAAAGGCTGGAGTAGGATTGAGTGGACAGAAGGTAGGGCGGAACGGGGGAAGTGATAAAGTTGGGACCTTGGAAGACTTGGCTTTTCCAGGGTCCTCCAGGGCGGATTATCTCCCACCCACCCGCCCATTAGTTGGTGGCCTTGGTGGCTCGGGAAGGCGGGTCACTTGGTGGCTCGGGAAGGCATTGGGTGCTGGGGCTCATCCGGCGATGAGCGGTGGGCCGACTGGGAGCCGTGCCTTGGGGTCTGGTGACCTGGTTAAAGGGGCCTGAGGTCATGCCACCCCTCAGACTCTTGCTGTTTATAGCAGGGTCGGGGGCAATTTATTGATGTTTACACCGGGTAGCTCGGGAGGAACTTGCAGATGTTGTTATATTGAAGTTTAAGGTGTTGAGGATGTTAATATATGCAAATTTATTTATTTGCTGTTCTTGTTTAATAAATTGAGCTGCGGCTATGTTCCAAATTATGTGTATTGTTTCTTATTAGTGGAGATGGGAAAATGGATGGGGGTGTTTATGGGGAAGCAGGGACTATCCAGATCCCGCTGTTAGCTGTTTCCTCCTGATTTTTAAAAATTATTTCCAGCTAAAACATTAACCCTCCAGAGTTGGCAGTGATTCAGCAATAGCATACCTCTTGGTTCAGGTGATAGAGTGTAAACCTCTCACAGCATTCTTAGGGCTCCTTTTACAAAGGCGCACTAGGGCCTTAACGCACGGAATAGCGCGCACTAAAAGGCCGCGTGCACTAGCTGCTACTGCCTTCTTTTAAGCAGGCGGTAATTTTTCGATTAGGAGACAGGTCCTGCAAGGGCATCGAATGGCATAAGTCGCACCATTTGTATCACAAGTTGTATATGTATTTAATTTATACTCTGTTGTCCACTGGATTAACAAAAGAGGTACATTCCACTGTGGGGTGTTCTGAATATATTTTGTGTGGTGAAGTGAGTTTTATATATTCAGCTTGCATTTATTTATTTATTTTTATAGAAACGTAGTAACATGATGGCAGATAAAGGCCAAATGATCCATCCAGTCTGCCCATTCCCAGCATCCACTATCTCCTCTTCTCCCTATTGGCTAAGGCTCTTAACATTTGCATCTCTTCTTCTTATAGGCTAACACTCTTAACACCTGCATTGTGATGTCATAGAACTTTATGGTTATAGAAACATTGTAACATGATGGCAGATAAAGGCCAAATGGCCCATCTAGTCTGTCCATCCACAGCATCCACTATCTTCTCCTCTCCCTATTGGCTAAGGCTCTTAATATTTGCATCTCCTCTTCTTATAGGATAACGCTCTTAACACCTGCATTGTGATGTCATAGAACTTTATGGTTATAGAAACATTGTAACATGATGGTACATAAAGACCAAATGGCCCATCTAGTCTGCCCATCTGAAGTAACCATTATCTCTTCCTTTCTCTAAGACAAGGGTGTCCAAATGGTCGATCGCGATCGACCAGTAGATCGCAAAGGCAACGCGAGTCGATCGCATTGCCTTTGCGATCTTTTTCTCCCTGCTGCTTCCCCAAGCCAGGCCTGGCGCGTACAAGTGTCGGGAGCAGCGCGTGCCATTCAGCACGGCTCTCTGTGCTAAAAACTGCTAGCGCCGTTTAATAGAAGATGGGGTAAGGCCACTTTTGCTGCAGGTTTAGAAAAAGGACCCCTCCCCCCCCGAAGAACAACAAAAAAAATTGAGGAAAACTTAACAAACGCAAGTTGCAGACGCAGGTAACGAGCTGCCTTGCATAATTATAAAGTTCATTACTGTATTTGTTTTGCTGCAGTCATTGCTCATCTTTCCAGGATTTTCAAGTCCAGTCTGAATGCATTCAGTGATAGCAAAGACGCAGTACGCATGTTACTCGTATACTAACAAACTAGGGGCCTTTATTATTATTTATGAAATTTCAAATTTTCAAACAAGGTTTGAAGAAGCAACACACCTTTACCCCTCCTTTACAAATCTGCTCTAGTGTTTTTAGCAGTGGGCACTGCAGTAACAACTCCAACGCTCATAGAATTTCTATGCGCATCCGTGCTGTTACCGCCGCAGCCAGCGCTAAAAGCACTAGCGCGGTTTTGTAAAGGAGGGGGTTAGAGCATTAAGAATGTAAGAAACCACTTTCCATAAAGAAAATGCAGTTTAGTGCTTAAAAGTGGGAGATCCAAGAACAAAAATACACCTTAAACTTAAAGCTTGGTTTCATATAAGAAAAATGAAAGTATTGCTTTATAAGAGAGACAATTCTAAGTACAAAATAACCCTCTTCACTGCATGGCATGGGGAGCCCTGTCTTCCTAGGTTCAAGAAACAATTTTAACTGGTCAGGATTAAAAAAAAAGAAAATACTTCTATGCAGAATGTGTTTACATAACATTTACAAGGAAATCTAAGAATAAACTTGGCTCCAAGCGAAATCACTTGTTGCCTTAACAAAAGAAACGTCTTTCTTCGCTCCTGTGTAACTAACCTTGGTTAAATCTGGATAAATCCATATTTTTGGACCCATCAACAATTTTTGTCTGTGACAAAAACAAAGCTTCAAAATATGTTCACGATCCTGTGTGAGAACAACGGAGACCCACAAAGGGCTCCTTTTACGAAGGTGCGCTAGGGCCTTAACGCGTGCAATAGCGTGAGATAAATTCCCAAGCGCGTTAGCCGCTACCGCCTCCTTTTCAGCAGGCGGTAGATTTTCGGCTACGGCAATTTTGTGTGTGCGCTAAAAACCCTAGCGCACGTTCGTAGAAGGAGCCCAAAGTCTCGCATTTTACAATCTCTGAATCTGATGTCTCCTAAAAAGCAGTGAGAACCAAACTGTCTTGATATCTCTTCCAATTTAGCACTTTCAGCATCAGCCTGGGGTTGCTCCACTTCTAGGCCTTGAGGAGATATAAAAAGCTTTAGCAATCAGAGGAAATCCATCTTTGAAATAGCTAAAACCTCCTCAAAATAGCTCCTTAAAAGTTGGTTTTGAGATAATAATGGATTTTAGGAAAATTTAGTATGCATGGGTTGGTGTCTTAAGCATCTGAACCAATCTGGGCCTTAGGCCCCCCCCCCCCCTTCCCAGTGCATCCCGGGATGCATTGAGAAGGGGAAGGCCAGGCTGTCTTCTTCACAGTAGAGGTTGGGTGGCAAGGGGGGCATCCGGTGGCATATGGGAGTGGGCATCCCTCCTGCCAATTTTTTGTAAAGTACAGGGAGTGGGGAAAGGGTGCCCTGGCAGGTCAGGGTTGGTTTGGTTTGGCTGGGGGGGGGGGGGTGTCATGGTGGCAGGAGGGAGTAGGCATCCCTCCTAAAAAATTTTTATTAAAGTCTGGGGGTCCTGGCAGGGGTTGGTTCAGTTGGGGGGCTATGGTGGCAGGAGGGAGTGGGCATTCCTGCTGCCTCTATTTTTGTTTCAGGGGTCGTGGCTCAACTTTTTTTATGGGGCAGATGTTCAAACACCTGCCATTAAAACATCTGTGCCATTAAAAAAGTTAAAAAAAAAGCCCTTAAGCTGAGTTTCAAGAGGCTTCTTTGGGGCTTCCCCTGCCACTCTGCTGTTTGGAGTTCTCCAGACCAGCTGTGTGGGTGTTTGAGAGCCCGTTTCTAAACCAGCAATTGGATGGGATTATGGCTGCTCTCCCCAAAACTCATATGCATGGTAAGCCGTTTGAACATTGACCACCGTTTAGAAATCGGTCCACACAGACCCGCAAGGTCTTAACGACCGTTTTTAGTGCATCTAGCTCCCACTTTCTGGAAAGGAGGATGTACCCAGCCAGGTTTTACCACTGATGGCTTTTGGTGCTGGGTCATCAGTGATCAAAACAAACATAAGAACATAAGAACATTAGAAATGCCTCTGCTGGGTCAGACCCGAGGTCCATCGTGCCCAGCAGTCCGCTCACGCGGCGGCCCAACAGGTCCAGGACCTGTGCAGTAATCTTCTATCTATACCCCTCTATCCCCATTTCCAGTAGGAATTTGTCCAATCCTTTCTTGAACCCCAGTACCGTACTCTGCCTTATAACGTCCTCTGGAAGCGCATTCCAGGTGTCCACCACACGTTGGGTAAAGAAGAACTTCCTAGCATTTGTTTTGAATCTGTCCCCTTTCAACTTTTCCGAATGCCCTCTTGTTCTCTTATTTTTCGAAAGTTCGAAGAATCTGTCCCTCTCTACTCTCTCTATGCCCTTCATGATCTTGTAAGTCTCTATCATATCCCCTCTAAGTCTCCTCTTCTCCAGGGAAAAGAGACCCAGCTTCTCCAATCTCTCAGAATATGACAGGTTTTCCATACCTATTATCAGACGTGTTGCTCTCCTTTGAACCCTCTCGACTAATGCCATATCCTTCTTAAGATACGGCGACCAATATTGGATGCAGTACTCCAAATGCGGGCGCACCATCGCCCGATACAACGGCAGGATAACTTCTTTCGTTCTGGCTGTAATACCCTTTTTGATTATACCAAGCATTCTATTCGCTCTCTTAGCGGCCGCTGCACACTGTGCCGACGGCTTCATTGTCATGTCCACCATTACCCCCAAGTCCCTTTCCTGGGTACTCTTATTCAATAACATCCCTCCCATTGTATAGTTGTACCTCGAGTTTCTGCTCCCCACATGTAATACTTTACATTTTTCAATGTTGAACTTCATCTGCCATTTCGCCGCCCATTCTTCTAATTTGTTCAAGTCCCTTTGCAACTTTTCGCAGTCCTCTGTAGTCCGAGCTCCATTAAATAGTTTGGTGTCGTCCGCAAATTTTGTTATCTCGCACTTCGTTCCTGTTTCTAGATCATTTATGAAGATATTAAATAGCAGCGGCCCGAGCTCCGAGCCCTGCGGGACACCACTCGTGACCCTCCTCCAGTCGGAGTAGTGACCCTTCACTCCTACCCTTTGTTTTCTACCCTCCAACCAGTTTCTGATCCATCTATGTACGTCTCCTTCCACCCCATGGTTCTTCAGTTTCCGGAGTAGACGTTCATGGGGCACCTTGTCAAAGGCTTTTTGGAAATCTAGATATATGATGTCTATGGGGTCTCCTTTGTCCATCCGTTTGTTGATCCCTTCGAAGAAGTGCAATAAGTTCGTTAGGCACGATCTTCCCTTGCAGAAACCATGCTGGCTGGTTATCAGAAGTTCATTTTTTTCAAAATGTTGATCGATGTTTTCTTTTATCAGTGCTTCTGCCATTTTCCCTGGAACCGAAGTCAGGCTCACCGGCCTGTAGTTTCCCGGGTCACCTCTTGATCCCTTTTTAAAGATGGGCGTAACGTTGGCTATCTTCCAATCTTCCGGGATCTCGCCTGTTTTCAGGGATAAGTTGCAAATTTGCTGCAGTAGTTCCGCTATCTCCTCCTTTAATTCCTTCAGAACCCTTGGATGTATGCCATCCGGACCCGGGGATTTGTCAGTTTTTAGTTTTTCTATCTGCCTACGAACGTCCTCAAGGCTCACTTCTATGGATGTTAATTTTTCTGCCTGACTTCCGTTGAAGAATTGCTCAGGTTCCGGTATGTTGGACGTGTTTTCGTTTGTAAATACAGACGAGAAGAACATGTTAAGCCTTTCTGCCACTACCTTCTCCTCCTTCACCACTCCCTTCCTGTCTCCGTCGTCCAGCGGTCCCACTTCCTCTCTAGCCGGCTGCTTCCCTTTAACATATCTGAAGAATGGTTTGAAATTTCTTGCTTCCCTGGCTAGCCTCTCTTCATACTCTCTTTTGGCTTTCCGAACCTCACGGTGACATTCTTTTTGATGCTTCTTGTGCTCTTTCCAGCTCCCCTCAGTTTTGTCCTTTTTCCATTTCTTGAATGATTTTTTCTTATTGCCTATCACTTCCTTCACTGTTTTGGTTATCCACGCCGGGTAATGTAATGTAATGTAATTTATTTCTTATATACCGCTACATCCGTTAGGTTCTAAGCGGTTTACAGAAAATATACATTAAGATTAGAAATAAGAAAGGTACTTGAAAAATTCCCTTACTGTCCCGAAGGCTCACAATCTAACTAAAGTACCTGGAGGGTAATAGAGAAGTGAAAAGTAGAGTTAGAGGAAAAATAAAAATAAAATAAACATTTTAACAAGACAGCATTGATCTAAATACTTTGGAAGGTAGAAAAGAGGAGAGAAAGGAATAGAAGCATGATGAAGTGATGAAGTGGAGCAAGTAAGTTTAGGAGGAGCGATTGACGTTTCCAGAAAGGGCTTCTTCAGGGAAGAGACTTGGCCGACAGTCCCAGGATGCCTATGTCTCCTCCCCTGCGATGTTCTTTTGTTCGATTCTTTTTACACCCCTTCCTGAATCTGGGGATATACAGATTTTGCGCCTCGCTCACCATGTCCCTGAAGAAGGACCAGGCATGATTTACCGTTAGCCATGTTTTGGAAGTGTTCCTAAGTTTCTTCCTTACCAATTCCCTCATTGCTTCGTAGTTTCCTTTCCTGAAGTTAAAAGTTGTCGCAATGGATCTCTTGCCTTTTGACACTCCTACCTCAACCTTGAACTTGATCATATTATGATCGCTGTTTCCCAACGGTCCCACTACTTCTACTTCCTTTGCAGGTCCCCTTAACCCATTTAGGATTAGATCCAGAGTGGCATTTCTTCTCGTCGGTTCTCTAACAAGCTGTTCCATGAAACAATCCTGTGTAGCTTCCAGGAATTTTGTCTCCCTAGCGCATTTCGAGCTTCCAAGCCTCCAGTCTATCCCAGGGTAGTTGAAGTCTCCCATAACAACCGTGTTGCCGCTTTTGCATTCCCGCTTCATCTCGGCTTCCATTTCCTCATCGATATCTCTGGTTTGCCCCGGTGGGCGATAAAACAGGCCCATCTTTATTTCAGGCCCTTTCCTTCCCGGTATTTTAACCCATAGAGATTCCGGCTTGCTGGCCGTCTCTGCTGTGTCCATTTGTGTGGATTGTATGCCTTCTTTTATGTATAGGGCTATTCCACCTCCTTTTTGTCCTGTTCTGTCCTGGCGATAGAGCTTGTATCCCGGTAGTGCTGTATCCCATTTGCTTTCCTCATTCCACCATGTTTCAGAGATTCCAATGATGTCGATGTCTTCTGCGTTGGCCAAGGCTTCTAGTTCCCCCATTTTGTTTCTTAGGCTCCTTGCATTAGCATATATGCACTTTAGATCCTGGTATTTTGCTGTCCTCCTTTCTTTTCCCTGTGCTTCGGTCCATATTTTCTTCTCTTTTGCTGCAGACATTGTAACCACTTCTTCTGGGTTAGTCGACTCCTGCAGTTTGTCCCTTGTTCCTTCCCAGCCATTTTTCCCCTCGGTATCTTCACAGGATATCCGAATCGTCGACCCTTTGTCAACTGTCGGCTTTCCCCTTCTTCTTAGTTTAAAGCCTGTTCTATTCCTCTCTTGACGTTGTTTGCTAGGAGTCTAGTTCCTGCTGCGCTCAGGTGCAGTCCATCTTTCCTGTATAGCTTGCTCTTGCCCCAGAACGCCGTCCAGTTCCTCACGAAGTGGAATCCTTCTTCCTCACACCATCTCCTCATCCACGTATTTATTGATTGTAGTTCCTCCTGCCTTTTCACATCTGCCCTCGGTACTGGTAGGATCTCAGAGAACACTATCTTCTGGGCTCTCATCTTCAGCTTCCTTCCCAGAATCTTGAATTGTTCTAACAGCGTGCTTCTTTTGTAGTCTCTCCTGCTGACATCGTTCGTCCCGATGTGGATCACTACCGCGGTCTCTTCTGTCTCCGCCCCTTCCAGGATCATTTCAATTTTGTCCCCGATGTCCTTGGTTCTTGCTCCCGGAAGGCAGGTCACCAGTCGGCTCTCTCTCTCTCCTGCTATGTGGCTGTCCACATGCCTAAGGATCGAGTCTCCCACTAGGATCGCTGACTTTCCTCTCTTCAATTTTCGCTTCGGTCTCAGGTCAATGTCCTCAATGTACTTCACTCTTTCTTCTTTTGGGCCTCGACTAGCCAAAATCTCCCCCTCTTGCGATAGCCCTCTGTGGGTGTCATCCTTGGGGTAATCTTCTTCTTGCTCTCCCTTGCATGTTGGTATCCGTGTAGCTTCTTCTTTCATCTGAAGTTCGTTCTCTTCCACCTTCGTCCTGTATGCCTCTTCAATGAATCTCTCGAGTTCCCTGACTTCCTCCTCAATGTGTCTCTCCGTGGCGTGAAATCCTTCTAGCTCCTGAATCTTGTCCTCTAGTCGCTTGACCTCCTTCTTCAAGCTTTTCAGTTCCTGACACCGACTGCATACATACGACTGTCTCCCCAGTGCGATGAGATGAATACAGAGCAGCTGTTAGTCCTGGCTTAGGAGCACCAGGCTTGCCTGGCTATGATTTTTCTGTTTTGCAGAACAGCTTTAAAACTGACCAAGAATTCTTAAAACCTTCACTGCTTATCCCACTCTGTATGACCTACCCTTCTTTTTAAATTGCCCCGACCTACTCCCTATTGACCAAGAATTCCCAAAGCCTGCTTTACCCCCACATTGTAGGACCTGCTCTTCCTATTGTAAATCGCCTCATCTTACTCTTATTTTAAACCCGTCCCTACGATGTTTCCTTACTCTGTACAAATATTCATGTACTCAAAGACTTCATTGTTTTTTTGTTGTATGTCCAGCTCTTCTTTATTGTAAACCGCCTCGAACTACCTTGGCTTTGGTGGTATATAAACAATAAATTATTATTATTATTATTTCAGCATTTTTACTATTTGATTGCAAGGCTGAGACTTGACCTGCGATTTATTTAATCCCCACAGGGAGAAAGAGTACATCTAATTCAGTGGTCTCAAACTCGTGGCCCGCCAGGTCCTATTTTGAGGCCCTCGGTATGTTTATCATAATCACAAAAGTAAAATAAAACAGTTTCTTGATCATATGTCTCTTTAGCTATAAATTACAATATTATTATTAAGACTTAGCCAAAAAGAAAGCTTATAAACTATAGAGTTTTACCGGATCTTTTCCAGATAAGCCCCGCCAAAAAGTTAACCCCCGCCACAGTTTTAGCTAACACCATGCTAAGTGAATACTTGGGGAAAGTGATATACAAGGGGGGACTCATTATTCAAATCATGTGAATAATTTCCTCGGAGGGCTTCAATAGTTTAATAATTTATAAGGTGGCGGGGCTTAAGTTTTCGCCCGTGCACTTTTTGCTTTAGTGGCGGGGCTTATCTGGAAAAGACCCGTTTTACCTCATGCAAAATTGTCATTTCTTTAATAAGACATTAACTATTTTTTTCTGAGGTCCTTCAAGTACCTACAAATCCAAAATGTGGCCCTACAAAGGGTTGGAGTTTGAGATCACTGATCTAATTAAACTGAAAGCAGCAGAAGTCATTAAGTCAGAGCGCGTGCACTTTCAGCCCGGCATTCATCCTTCTTAAGATATGGGCGTGGCTTTAATGTGTCTGGGGAAAGCCCATAGGTTCAAGGATCGAGTGGGCGGAGCGATGCCTTAGGCAGTTGCTCTGCAGTCTGCTCAGACTCTAACTCTTAAGCTGGACCTTGAGCTGCTTGTCCCCAGATTCTGCCAGTGCCGTGGGGGCTACTTGCTGTTGCTCTCCCCACCCTTTGCCATTCGTTTGGCTACTTAACTCGGGCTTCTTGGGAGAGTCCGATCAAAAGGGCAGCCATGGGCCCCCAGGTTAGTCTGTAGGCTTTTGTTTGCTTCTTTTGGAGACTGCTGCAGAATTCCGCGTTCGGTAGCGCGAGTGCGATTTCTTATTGAGGGCGCAGCTCAACTGAGCCTGGTAACTTTCCGTTCTGTTTTAGAAACTCCAAGCAGAATTAATCTCCCGTGCAGAGTCATGTCGAGCTTATGCAGGCCTGCTCCTAAACTGTATCATGTAACAGAGAGTTGTCTCTAAGCAAGCTGCATGCTTAAGGAGGGGGGAGAGGGGGGAATGCAGCTTAAGGAGGGAGGGGGGGGGGTGGAATGCAGCAGGATCAGTACACGGGATAATGCGTGAGATTTTCAGAAAGCTACACTTTTTCTTCTCAGGTAACCTTTGCAGGCTTTGTGAAATTTCTTAAGGAGGATTTACATTTAGGAGAAGCTCTATGTGAAGCTGTTAAGTGCTACTGGATATTAACTCTTACAATGGTGCCAACACAATCTGGATCGTGCCTGGGCGATACAGCAAATACTGGCAAACTTTTCTAACCTTTTCTGAAAAACCTGTTCTGCCGAAGAGCAGACCGGAATAGCTGCAGTGACGGTGGCCAGGCTCCCAGATGTTGCTATACCAGGACTCTTGTGTGTACTGATGGACTTTTCTTTTTCTTTGCATGCAATCTCACTTAAAGAACTACCCTAGAACAGGGGTGTCAAAGTCCCATCTCGAGGGCCGTAATCCAATCGGGTTTTCAGGATTCCCCCAATGAATATGCATGAGATCTATGTGCATGCACTGCTTTCAATGCATATTAATTGGGGAAATCCTGAAAACCCGACTGGATTGCGGCCCTGAAGGAGGGACTTTGAGATCCCTGACTCAGAGGGACTCTTTTCTCTCTGCAAAGGTCATTCATATTCTTCTAGGGCAGGGCTGTCAAAGTCCCTCCTCAAGAGCCAAAATCCAGTCGGGTTTTCAGGATTTCCCCAATGAATATGCATGAGATCTATTAGCATACAATGAAAGCAGTGCATGCAAATAGATCTCATGCATATTCATTTGGGGAAATATACTGAAAACCCGACTGGATTGCGGCCCTCAAGGAGGGACTGTGAGATCCCTGTTCTGAGTGTACAGGTTAGGCTGGCCTGCATGGCTGCTGCTGAGGTCACCTGGATGTAATGTTTACAGTAGCAGTAAAGGGTGTCATGGCTGTGTATATTTACGAGCGTTATGGTGCTGAAAGTTAGTTGTCTTTTTAGCCTCACGTCATCACCCTCGAGTTGCGCTCTATTAATGTACAGTTTTATGATGTCCTTATTACTTTAACCTGTGAGAAGGGATAGGCATTCATTATCATGCAGTCAGTTCATTTGGGTGAATTAAAAATGTTATTGCATGCAACACTGATTCTGTGGGCTCCTTTTACTAAGGTGTGCCAACGGTTTTAGCGCATGCTAAAATGCCGCGCACGCTAGACGCTAACGCCACCATAGAGCTGGCATTAGTTTTTTTCCATTTAGCACCGGGTTTGCGCACGCTAAAAACGCAAGCGCACCTTAGTAAAAGGAGCCCTATGTCTTTAAACTGCTTTCCCATATTAGGGTCCTTAATTTTTGGATCTTAAATGTTCTCTGTATTTAAAATGGGCTTCGCTGCCCTGTAGACAAATTTGAACAGTTACGCTCTTTCTGCAAGGCTTAAAATCTAACCTTTGCATTGAGTCTGCAGATTATTGCCATTCTGTGTTTAACGCAGGGGTCCCCAAAGTCCCTCCTTGAGGGCCGAATCCAGTCGGGTTTTCAGGATTTCCCCAGTGAATATGCGTGAGATCTATTAGCATACAATGAAAGCAGTGCATGCAAATAGATTCCCATGCATATTCATTGGGGAAATCCTGAAAACCTGACTGGATTCGGCCCTCAAGGAGGGACTTTGGGGACCCCTGGTTTAACGGATTGACCCAGTCTTTGTTTACTACAACTGCTAATCGTTCTTATTGCGCAGCTAGACATGCGTAGTAGAGAATGACACAGGTGACAAAATTCATCACCGTTCCCGTCCCCGCGGATAACCGCGGGAAACCATCTTCATGTCATTCTTTAAGGAGAGAGGGAAGAATTAGAGTATGAATGGCCACAAGCTTTGCTTTGAAGAATGCTTGTGTAGAAGGACTGAGGTTGAAACAGACACTACAGAATGACAGTCTCTGGTATCCAGAGCAGATATTGTGATGTCATAATGCTTCATTCCACCAGTGCCTAAGAACCAATCACATCAGTGATATCACAATGGCTTCATTATCCTTGGCTCACATAAGAATCAGAGTATGAATGGCCACAACCACTGACCCGCAAGCTTTGCTTTAAAGAATGCTGGTGTAGAAGGACCGAGGTTGAAATAGACACTAGAAAATGACATGAGATTATTTCCTGCGGTTATCCGCGGGGACGGGAACGATGATGAATTTTGTCACCCTGTCATTCTCTAATGCGAAGCACTATACACCGCCACCAGATGACAAGTTCCATCATGCCTCACCCCTATGAAAAATGTTCAACATTTGTTACCAATAAAATTTAGAGTTGACTTTAAGGTAGTTGTTATTGTACTTAAGGTCTTAAATACTGTTTATTGATTCCGATATCAATTCACCAACATGCTCTCAATGTATGAATTAGCTTGCATTACCTTCATCTTCTCTTTTCCATCTAGAATTAATAATGCATACATCCTTCTCGTGTTTTAGACCGTGATTTAAGAAGCTTCAATGGTTTCAGACTTGAAGACTTTCTTTTTAGTGAGGCATTTGGAGAATGTTGAAAATTAGGTGTGGTTGGGATGGGGATAACGGGGTCCTATTACTAAGGCATGCTAGCCGTTTTAGCGCGTACTAAATATGAGCGCGCGCTAAATGCTAATGCGTCCATTATAGTCTATGGATGCGTTAGCGTTTTGCACGCGCTAAAAGGACCCCAATGTGATTAATATCTCTATTGTTTCAAACTTTTTTTCTCTCACTTTTGTATTATATAAATAGGGCTGGCCCAACCATTAGGCAACACTAGGCAGTAGAGAATGACACGGGGACAAATTTGTTCCTGTCCCATTCCTGTAAGCTCTGCCTTAAGTGCACAAGCCTTGGCCACTTATGAATTTAAAGTGTTTGAAGCTTGTGCAGATGAGGACAGAGCTTGCGGGAATGGGGCAGGGACAGGAAAATAACTTGTAGTGACGGAACAGGAAAATGAGTTCCTGCGGGGACGGGGAAAAATTTGTCCCAAGGTCATTCTCTATTAGGCAGCTGCCTAGGATAGCAACTTCCAGGGGAGGCAGCAAAAAGAAACTGCAGTCAAACAAAATAAGTTCTTCCAGCCCCACAACTCAAAGAATCATCAGTGTTTCTTGAAAGATCCTCAATAGTTCTATAAGTCACTTTAGAAAGCTTGCTGAATTTTGAAGACCATGTTAACAGTTCAGTCTGGAAATCCTTTTTTACTCTACAGAAATTAAGGAGGGGTCAGATCCTACTTCTTCCAGTGACACTTCAGGATATTAGTACAATTGACCATACTGTCTGTACTGGACTACTGCAATGCGTTACTTCCAGGAATCTCCAAGAAGCAAATGAAAAGACTCCAGTTGATACAAAACACAACATCAAAACTCATATACTACATGTCACACCGCTGCTGCTTCCAGAACTACACTGGCTACTGATAGAAAAGTGAATAGAATTCAAACTATGTTGCTTACCATTAGATAATGACATGGGGGACAAATTTTTCCCTATTCCTGCAAGAACTTATTTTCCCTTCCTGTCCCGCTGAGTTCTTTTCCTGTTCCTGCTCCATTTCTGCAACCTCTGTCCTCATCTGTGCAAACACTTTAAAATCACAAGTGTTCGAGGCTTGTGTGGTTAAGGCAGAGCTTACTAGAATGGGATGGAGACAAGCGACAAAACTCACGGGGATGGGATGGGGAAAAATTTGTCCCCGTGTCATTCTCTATTTACCATCCAAAACACTATATGGAGACACCCCTAATAGCTAAGCCCAGATTTACTGAACTATTAAGTAGATCTACTGATCATCGCAACTCAGACTGCCTGATCCTATCATTCCCAACTCTGAAAGATATAAAATATAAGACACCACCTCATTTACAAAAGTATGGAACTCACTTCCCATCGAAATTCGTACAACCACTGTATATATGCCTCAATTACAAAAGTATGGAACTCACTTCCCATCGAAATTCGTACAACCACTGTATATATGCCTCATTTACAAAAGTATGGAACTCAACTCCCATCGAAATTCGTACAACCACTGTATATATGCCTCAATTACAAAAGTATGGAACTCACTTCCCATCGAAATTCGTACAACCACTGTATATATGCCTCATTTACAAAAGTATGGAACTCACTTCTCATCGAAATTCGTACAACCACTGTATATATGCCTCAATTACAAAAGTATGGAACTCACTTCCCATCGAAATTCGTACAACCACTGTATATATGCCTCATTTACAAAAGTATGGAACTCACTTCCCATCGAAATTCGTACAACCACTGTATATATGCCTCATTTACAAAAGTATGGAACTCACTTCCCATTGAAATTCGTACAACCACTGTATATATGCCTCATTTACAAAAGTATGGAACTCAACTCCCATCGAAATTCGTACAACCACTGTATATATGCCTCATTTACAAAAGTATGGAACTCACTTCCCATCGAAATTCGTACAACCACTGTATATATGCCTCATTTACAAAAGTATGGAACTCACTTCCCATTGAAATTCGTACAACCACTGTATATATGCCTCATTTACAAAAGTATGGAACTCACTTCCCATCGAAATTTGTACAACCACTGTATATATGCCTCATTTACAAAAGTATGGAACTCACTTCCCATCGAAATTCGTACAACCACTGTATATATGCCTCATTTACAAAAGTATGGAACTCACTTCCCATCGAAATTCGTACAACCACTGTATATATGCCTCAATTACAAAAGTATGGAACTCACTTCCCATCGAAATTCGTACAACCACTGTATATATGCCTCAATTACAAAAGTGTGGAACTCACTTCCCATCGAAATTCGTACAACCACTGTATATATGCCTCAATTACAAAAGTGTGGAACTCACTTCCCATCGAAATTCGTACAACCACTGTATATATGCCTCATTTACAAAAGTGTGGAACTCACTTCCCATCGAAATTCGTACAACCACTGTATATATGCCTCATTTACAAAAGTATGGAACTCACTTCCCATCGAAATTCGTACAACCACTGTATATGCACTGTTCTGAAAAAAAAATCTGAAAACATGGGTTTTTAAGAACATATAACATAAAAATGTATTTATGAGTATCTTTCAGTTCAAAGCAATGCACAAAAAACCAATAAATATCAGCAAAATTACATAATATTCAAATTATAAAAACAATTCAGTTAGCACATTTAACAAACATTTCTGTTTTAATAACCTTCTAAAGTGTATACAAGAAGTAGAATTAACAAGCAGAGGGCGAAAGTCAGGTTCCCAAAGAGCTGCATGGTAAGCAAGTGGCCTGCTAACATATCTTTTTATGTGAGCAAAATCTCACCGAAGGAAAAGCAAAGTGAGATGGCTTCGTGATACACGTTTTGAAGCTGCAAATAAAAATGCATTGGCTAAATATTTTGCAGCTTTATAAAAAAAAAAAAAAAAAAAAATTGCAGCCAAATTTAAAAAGTACTCATCCCTCTTTGAGGGTCGCAATCTAGTTGGGTTTTCAGGATTTCCCCAATAAATATGCATGAGATCTATTAGCATACAATTAAAGCAGTGCATGCAAATAGATCTCGTGCCTATTCATTGGGGAAATCCTGAAAACCCGACTGGATTGCGGCCCTCGAGGAGGGACTTTGACACCCCTGCGTCTCCTGGAAGCCTGTGCAACTTTCGATAATAAGTCGTCATATGTTTGTATTTTGACGATTTAAAAATCAACCTAACTTCAGAATTTTGTATAATTTGAAGTCTTTGAAAACTTTTTGAGATCCTGCTACATATATAATATTGCAATAATCTATCAAACGCCAAGTGCAAGAGATTGTACTCGTAATAATTGAAAGGGAAAATCGTCAGAATGCGACCTGATAGGTTTTACTATGTTATGGGAACATAAATCATTCTTGACCGCAAAATTGATGATGTTCTGTCAAGATGTTCTCCTAAAAATTTTAATGGTAGGCAATAGCGGGCATTCAATTCCATTTAAATTCAAATTTTCTTCTCCAAGTTTTCCCCCTCCTTTACAAAGCCACGCTAGTGTTTTTAACACCGGACACGGTGGTAACAGCTCGGATGCTCATAGGAATTCTATGAGCATTGGAACTGTTACTACGGCGGCCGGCGCTAAAAATGCTAGTGTGGCTCCTTTTACAAAGCCACGGTAGAGGTAGATATTGAAGAGACGTTGAGTAGATAATGCTGTTGCAATTATAGAGGACATAGAGTCCTAGACGCACCCCAGCCAATCAGGTTTCAGGATATCCACAATGAATATTGACAGGAAAACTTGGAACATCCCTCCCCTTTAGAACCACAGAACTCTGGAACAACCTCTCATCCCCCCTCAGAAATTCAAGCTCCTTCCAATCCTTCCGCAAACCCTTGAAAACTTGGCTCTTCTCTAAAATCTAATCACCTCCTGTTCTCTAGTACCCTGTCCCTCTCTATCTTCTCAGCCCTCTCCCATATCCCTTCATTGTAGTTCCTTTTCCTCTTAACTTCTGTAAACCGTGCCGAGCCCTGCGCTTGCGGAGATGGTGCGGTATACAAACCTAAGGTTTAGTTTAGTTTAGACAAGAAAAAGATTTTTATGCGCGGCTTCCACTGCATTCAGATCTCTTTAATAAGTATTCATGGTGGAGATCCTCAGTGACGTAGCGAGAGTGAGAGGCGCCTGGAATGGTGGTGCCCGCTCTCCCGCCCCCCCATCTCCACCCCCGCCCTTTCCCCATCCCGCCTACCGCGCATCCTCCGCTCCTTCCCCATTTTTGCCTGCCACATGCGCCCCTTCCCTTGTACCTCTCGTTGAAGTTGTTAGCTAATATTTAGCGCGCGCTAAAACGCTTAACACACCTTAGTATGTGTTTGCCGGTAATGCTAACAATCTTCAGCTATTTAACCAATCAAAATAATGTTATTTTTCCAAATTTATCTTGCTCAGATCGTTATTACTGCTTTGTCAAGATTTGTGCTTTCTCTGCTCAAGTCCAGTGCCGCCGACGGTCGCTAGCTCGCTAAATAGCTGCGTCAGGGCGGGAACTTTCACCTGGAGGAAGAAGAGGACCTGAGCACCAAAGATATAATTAAAGAACTCCTAAGTGAAGACGAAACTGTCTTCATATGTTCAAACTTACTCCCGGCGTTACTGTTAAACGCTCACAGAAGCAGCAAAGATGGCGTTAGCCACGCTCAGGTGACCTTATAGCATCTGATGTCACTTGGTTACTCTTCCAGATTGACAGCTACTATGCTTCACCGTTGAAATGGAAACTACCGTATTTTCATGCATATAATGCGCGCGTTATACACGATTTTACAAACCGAGTATAACCATGCGCGTTATATTCGTGAGCGCGTTGCCAAATTTTTGTTTACATAGTTCCCCCCCCCCCCCCGATGTCCGATTCACCCCGCAGGACTGCTTGCACCCCCATCCCGAAGGACCACTCGCACCCCGAAGGACCGCTCGCACCCCCACAGCCTCCCACCCCACCCCCCATCATGGAGAAGCTGCCTACCGTTGTCTTCCGGCGGTCCCGCCCTTTCTCTAAAGGGCGGGACCGCCGGAAGAGGAAGCAGTGCAGACGCAGGGCTCAGAGAAGGGGCGGGACCGCCGGCAGAGGAAGCAGCAGGACAACGGTAGGCAGCTTCTCCATGATGGGGGGGGTGGGAGGCTGTGGGGGTGCGAGCGGTCCTGCGGGGGGGGGGGTGAATCGGACATCGGGGGGGCATCAGGCTTTCAGGGTGGGGACAGGACTTCAAGGGGGGACAGGACTTCAAGGGGGAGAGGAGAGTTGGGGCAGGCGAGAGGAGAGTCGGGGCGGGCGAAAGGAGAGTCAGGCGGTGACGGGAGAGTCGGGGCGGCATGCGTGGTATACGGGTATGCGCGCTATATAAAAATTTCTTTACAGAAATTACAGTTTCCCATGTGCTATACTCGTGTGCGCATTTTACACGGGTGCGCGGTATATGAGTGAAAATACGATAATTGACTCAGCACAGATCTGCTAAAGGCTCTCTTGGGGGGGGAGGGGGGTCTCTTCTATTTTATTACATTTCAAAAATGCTCCAGGTATGAACGCTGGTATTTCATATATGTGATTCATACTTACAACTTCCATAAAAAAATGAGAAAACTCAAAACCTGAAAAAAAAAAAAAGCTAAAAATGATTCAAAAATTGAAAAAAAATAATTCAAAAAAATGAAAACCCATAGGAGAACAGCTCCATAGTCCTGCAAAACATAATATGGCTTCAATCAAACCGGTTGCACGCCGATACCAGAGAAGTTCCCATGGAAGTGCTGCTTGCCAAGTAAAGGCTGGGAACGGAGAAAACTGCAATGCATTATTGTTAACTTTAAAAAAAAAAAGTAAAACCACTTGTTCTTGTGCCCTGTGAAAGCTTGCTGAGGCAGTGGCTGTTATCCAGAGAGGGGGGGGGGGCGGGGTTAGACGCACTGAAACCTCTTCATTACAGGCTGGTGGGAAGTGTTACAGCTTTGAGATTAATTCTATCCCCGTCTGCTCTGACCTGGCTTATTCGATTAAGCCAGTAAGGAAGAGTGCCGTGCGCAGAGCAGAAAGCCAAAGAAGCGTTTTGGGCAATAAAACTCGGTGTGTTTTGAATGGTAAACACTTAACTCCTGTCCGGGGAAGAAACCTGGAAGATTGATTTATGAAGCACCTGGTGCCAAGCACTGCTATTAGCAGAGAGGGGAAAGGCCTCTGACTACTGTTCCAGTTTGACATAGAGAAGAGTTGGGGGGTGGGGGGAGGGGGTCTCCAATGTCTGTTTGGATTTAAACGTGATTCTTTTGGACTGTAAATGAATACTGGCAATCCTCGCAGCACTAGGGCTGCCCGTTTTTCCATTGGGACCCGTCCCAAGGCTTGCCCAGTTTCACCCATCCCCCGCCCTGTAACACCCTTATGCCGCCCCAGTCCCGCTCTAGCCCCACCCAGCCGCTGCCTGCTTTCGTCGGATGTGATTTGAGGCGGCTTTTCCAAAACCCAGATAAAGTGCCCGACTGCTTTTCAAAACCCGGCACTTTGGGGTTTTTAAAAGCAGTCTTGGCAAATCTGGACTTCTGGTAACCCTACACAGCACCTCTTGTGGTCAAGTGTTTTTTTTTTTGGGGGGGGGGTATTGGGGCGCAAAACAAATAAAGAAGCTGTTGAATCTAAGCCTTGGACCATTCTGACAATTATTTTGAGTCTCGGTGAAAGAGGAATCGCGTGCCTGCTCAGCTGTCCCGAAGTTTGCGTGACGGCTGGTGACACAGTGTGTGTGTGAGGAGGGGGCAGAGAGGAGAAGGGGTGCCAGCACCCCTAGCAAGATGGCGTCCGGGGTGGACCCCACCTCTTTACCATACCACTGGTTTCATGATATCCTATTAAGTTTCAATTTACTGATTTTGACTTTACCTCATTCATTGTATTTATGTTTATACTAGTGTTTTAGCCCGTTACATTCGTTACAGTAACGGGTGCTAGAATAGCCCCACCCAGGCCCCGCCTCTATCATGCCCGGACTCTGCCTCCTACTGATCCCAGTCCCACCACCTCACCTTTCACCATTTCCTTTGTACCCTTTTGGCCCTCATAGATCCTCCATTGCATTTATCACCTGACAGGGTCTTTACTTACCCGAGGCGGCAGCAGCAGTCCTGACGTACCAACCTTTCCTCCCTCAGTGCCCCAAAGCAGCAGTGGTCCTACCATTTCCATCTCTCTTTTTCCCCCTTTTACACCCTCTACCATCTCTCTCTGACCCTGTTTCACCCCTTTTGCCATCTTTCCCTTTCCTGTCCCCCTCTGTCCTTCCCCCAAACCGTCTCTCTCTCCTGCCCCCTCCACACTCCCTGAAGTCTATCTCTCCCTATCCCCTACCATCTCTCCTGGTCCCCCTAGTAGCCCCTCTGTCCTTCTCATCCATCTGTCTCTGTCTCTCTCTCCTTTCCTCACTTGAGTCCAACATCTCTCCCACTCCCTCCCCCGAATCCATCACCTCCTGCCTCTGCGGAGCTTCTCGCAGCTCCTCCTCGTCCTCCTCCAGCCAGGCTTCAGTCATCTACACTGGCTCCGGGCTTGGCCGCCACGGCCTGCAGCCGCCGACAGCCGCCGCAGCCGACATCTGCCTCCTGGGGGAGAGAGAGAGAGAGAGAGATTCTCGGGTGCGCCGGGAAAGGGTGCACAGGGGAGGTGGGAGGGGGCCACGATGGCGGCGAAGTTACAGGGAGGGAGGGAGTAGAAGCGCGCGTGTGCACTCTTGATCGCGGGGCCCTACAGCTCACGGAAAACGGAACACGCAGGTGGGGGTGCGCATGCACACTTAGGGCCTGATTCTCCAAAGTGCGTCCCGATTTTAGGCAGCTGTAGGCGTCCTACAGCTGTCTAATCAGCCAATTGGGATGCACGTTTTTTAAAAAAAATGCTCCCCAGGCAGGCCGCCTATATTGAAGGCGCCTCCGGGAGCCTAGGGAGACCCGCAAGACGCCTAAGCTCGCCTAAGGGCCTTAGGCGAACCTAGGCGGCCCTACATGTCTCCCTAGTAGAGGAAGAGACGCTTAAAATGTAGGCCAGCAAAATGCTGGTCTACATTGTAAGTAGACGCGGCCGCTATACTTATGGCAGCAAGGGATCGCCCTGCTGCAATAAGTATAGCGGCCGCCTGTCCCATCGCCGACAGGAGGATGCCCAGTCCTTCTGCCGGAACCCCCCTGGAACACCCCTCCCCCCCAAACTGGTAATCGCGGGTAGGAGGATGCCCAGTCCTCCTGCTGGAACCCCCCTGGAACCCCTCTCCCCCCCAAACTGGTAATTGCGGGCAGGAGGATGCCCAGTCCTCCTGCCGGAAAGCCCGACGACCCTCCCCCCAGCTAACCTTTACATGTTGGTCAGCTGGACGGGTCTTGCTGCCATCCAGCCGATGGGCCAGCCTTGTGGAAATGAGACGGGCCCGCCCCTTCCCGGCCCATCCCCGCTAAATCTAAGGCCTGATTGGCCCAGGCTCTAGAAGCCTGGACCAATCAGGCCTTAGGCATAGCGGGTCCGCCCATCCCCATTAATCCTAAGACCTGATTGGCCCAGGCTAGGCACCGGGTGGGGGCGTGCGCCGGTCCCCGGTCCGATCCTGCCTCCGGTTCAGGTTTTAGCCGCTCCCCGGTTACCTCGGTTCCGCTTCGGGATCGGAACCGGTTCCGGCTGCAACGGGGCGCTGACTCGGCTTCTCCCTTTCTTTTTCTCGCCCTGGGAGGAGGATCGGGGAGGGAAAGACATCAGTCCGCAAACAGCTGGGCAAATCCCAGCCCCGCGGGGAGAGAGGCAAAACGTGGATCCGTCAGGACAGAGCGGCCCAGACTGGCATCGGAGGGGGGTGGGGGTGGGTTAGGGGGTTTCAGTGGAAGGGGGATGGGAGGCAGACAGGCTGGCATCGGAGGGGGGGTGGGGGGATTTAATGGAAGGCAGGTAGGCAGGATGGCATGGGAGGGTGTTCAATGGAAGGGGGATGGGAGGCAGGCGGGCATCGGAGGGGGGGTGAGGTGAGGAAGGACGCAGTGGGGGCACTATGGACATAGGAAGGGGCGATGTTGTGTGTTATGTTTGATTAGTTATTGTTACAAGTACTATATAAGGTGCTGAGAATAAATGTCCAAATAAATGTTCTCGACTTTTTTTTATTTATTATCCGGGTCACATTTTTTATAAAGGTTAGTACCAATAACAACATGTTTCATTTAACATATTGATATATATCACAGTAATGATGTATTTTATTATCTCTCATGTAATTTACAAACTTAAAAATGGGAGGTGAAAGGGCCTCATAAGTGGAATAGCCTAGGGCCTCTTTTCATCTAAATCCGGCCCTGAGTGCAACAGCAGATATCCAAAAATTTGCTGGGGAAATATGATATAAATCAAAACTGAACCCTTCTCCATATACTTCTGCTTGATTTTGTGAAACTCCAAAATGCCCCTAGGTCAACACAAACTGTGTTCATTTGTGGAACTATGAGCTATAATCCACCATAGCCTGACTCATAGTGTAATCATATGGTTCTTCTTTCTTGTTTGGATTTTTCAACTGTGTTTTTAAATAGTTACTTAGCTTCCATCAGAGTCAAAACTGTGTAATCTATTTAAGCACGGTTCCCAACACTGGATCCATGGTTTGGACATGTTCATGTTGTACTTTGGAGGAAAGGTGTAAGAGGGGGAAGGTATGATAGAGATGTTTAAATACCTACGTGGCACAAACACGCAGGAGATGAGCCTTTCATTTGAAAGGGCGTGGGATGAAGTTAAGAGGCGATAGGCTTTCTAAGGAAATATATTTTTACAGAAAGGGTGATAGATGCTTGCGATGGTCTCCCTAAAGAGGTGGTGGAGACAAAGACTGTGTCTGAATTCAAAAAAGCCTGGGACAGGCACATGGGATCTCTTAGGGAGAGGAGGAGATAGTGGATAGTGCCAGGAAGTTCTTCTTCACTCAGAGGGTGGTGGACACCTGGAATGCTCTTCCAGAGGAAGTGGTAGAACAAAGTGCGATTATGGGTTTCAGAATGGGACTGGACAAGTTCCTGAAGGAGAAGGGGATTGAGAGGTACAAATAGAGGGGTACTATGCAATACAAAATGCTTTAGAGTACTAGATAACTTACAGGTCATTGACCTGGGGGGCCGTTGCGGGAGCGGACTGCTGGACATGATGGACCTGTGGTCTGACTTGGTGGAGGCGATGCTTATGTTCTTATGGATGGGCCAGTTGGCCTTTATCTGCCGTCATGTTTCTATGTTTTTGTGTTTCTCTCTTTCTGCATACTGCTTCAATGTTATGTTCTCTGGGTAGAAACCTAATTGTTCATTCACACGGCCATTTCATCTGCTGTTTCAAGTTATAGCTTGCCCTGTGTGTCTTGTCTCTGTTTCTGTTTGTCCTCTCAATTTATTAGATTATAAGTTTCAAGAAGCAGGAACTGTTATATATATGTTTTGTAAATTTCTGTGTGTACCTGATACTGTTATATCATAATACTACTAAGAATAATAAAGTAACCATACTTTTTGGCCCTGTTTCTATAAACAGTGTCTGCAATATTTTTATTAGGTATTTATATACTGCCTATCAAGATGATCCAAGTGGTTTACAATCATTTTTCCCTATCATTTTTCCCTATTTTTCCCAGTAGGCTCACAATCTATCTAATATACCTGGGGCAGTGGAGGATTAGGTGATTTGCCCAGGGTCACAAGGAGCAGCGTGGGATTTGAACCCAGAACCTCAGGGTGCTGAGGCTGTAGCTCTAACCACTAGGCCATTCCTTCCTCAAACTGAAAAGGCCTTCCTCAAATTGTAGCCTCCTAAGTTTGGGATCCACACCTAACTTTTTTTAAAATTGGTAATTGACCATGCCAATTTTCAGCCAATACCCTCCAAAAATTAATTAAACAATTTTAAGAGTTCGGTGCCGAACTCTTAGGATGCCTAGCGATGCCTAAGTGGAGGTACCCTCCCATGCCTAGGGATGCCTAACGACGCCTATCTCAAACAGTAGGCATGGTTATAGGCGTGGAATAGGCATGGTTGAGATAGGCGTCATTTGGCGTCCAACGTAGATACTGCCAAATTAGGTGAGCGAAAAGCTGGTCTAATGGAGCAACGTCTATGTCTAGGATACCCAGCAAAGCCTAAGTCCACTTTGTTGCCGCTAGGCGTGATTCTATAAATAGCACCTAGCGGTTCATTGACAACTGTGCCGAACGCCTACAATGTAGGTGCTGCTAGGCATCGTTTATAGCAGAGGTGCCCACACTTTTTGGGCTTGCGAGCTACTTTTAAAATGACCAAGTCAAAATGATCTACCAACAATAAAATTTTTAAAAACACAAAGCACACTGTACGCAGAGAAAATGTTAATCATCATTTGAATTCGGGGGTTTTTCAGACGTCAAGGCAAATGACTTTAAAATATGCAATGTCACCTCAGTAACAACTATACAAAAATAGACACATATACTCCCTCCCCTTTTACTAAACTGTGATAGCGGTTTTTAGCGCAGAGAGCTGCGCTGAATGCCCCTCGATGCTCCCGACGCTAAAAACCACTATCGCGGTTTAGTATAAGGGGGCCATAGTGCAAAATATAGACAGCAGATATAGAAGTCTCAAAATGGACACATTTTGATCACTAAATTGAAAATAAAATCATTTTTTCCTACCTTTTTGTCTAATGATTTCATGAGTCTCTAGTTGCACTTCCTTCTTCTGTAAATCCAAAATCTTTCATTCTGTCCTTTTTTTATTGCCCTCTCCCCTCACCTTTTCTTTCTGTCTGTCTTTGTTTCTCTCTCCCCCTGCCCCCCCAAGCCATCACGCTGATTTCTCCACTTCCCCCATTCTTTTTCTCTCTCCCTGCCGCCCCCCCCCCCCTCCTAAGCCACCACGCCAATATCTCCCTGCTTCCCCGAGCCAGGCGTGACGTGTACAGGCGCCGGGCCCACAAGCCTTCACCTCCGATGTCAATTCAGACATCAGAGAGGAAGTTTTTAGACCCCTGTTAGATTACAAAAATTAGATAGTTCTAAGTCAAAAAGATGCTGGCACTGTCATCTAGACATAGGAACACTGGATCATCTGTTATTCTATTGTCCTTTTATACTTAACTTCTGGAAATCTATTTGGGGACATATTAATTTGATTTTAGAAACCGTGATTCCGTTATTTTATGACACAGTTATCTGTGGGACATTGTTATCCCCTAAGCCACCAATAGACAGGCATAAAAACAGACTGTTAGGAATTATTATTGGGATAGCCATCCAAATGGTCACGAAAAATTGGAAAAACTTTGATTGCTTGAATTTTAGTTTTTGGTGGCACTCATTATGTCTTTATTATAGGTTGGAAAAAATGATTAATGATCAAAAGGGTAATACTAAGGTATTTCAACTAACATGGGGTCCATTGACTGATTTTTATTAATAATAATAATTGATTGGTTAATTAATTCACTTCTGATTATAACTTACACATCCAAGGGGTGGGTGGGAGGGTTGAGGTTTGATTTTTACAGAGATAATGTAGGAAAGGTTAATGAAAGAACACAGAGGATCTAGAATCAGAAAATAATATTAAATATTGAACTAAGGCCAGTACTGGGCAGACTTGCACGGTCTGTGTCTGTGTATGGCTGTTTGGTGGGGGATGGGCTGGGGAGGGCTTCAGTGGCTGGGAGGGTGTAAATGGGCTGGAGTAGGTTTTAACAGAGATTTCGGCAGTTGGAACCCAAGCACAGTACCGGGTAGAGCTTTGGATTCTTGCCCAGAAATAGCTAAGAAAAAAATTAAAAAATTTAAATTGAATCAGGTTGGGCAGACTGGATGGACCATTCGGGTCTTTATCTGCTGTTATCTACTATGTTATATATATTTATGTTTTTCTTGATTAGTCATATGGGTGGGAGGGAGTAAAAATGATTGTTCATGTGTTTCTGAATGATGAATGTGCTTTTTCTAACAAAATTATTCTATGTACAATTGTTTATTGTACTTTGATAGCTTGGAAAATCAATAAAGATAAAAAAACAGAAATGAGGCCAGAGGAAAGGGTTGGGAAAATCAGTCTAAAGTCCACACCGAAGACAGTGCGTGAAAAGTCCCACCTAGCATTCTCTAATGTCAATACAGCACTCCTTTGTGTTCTTAGGTGATTAGCTCTGGGCAGCCAACAGAGAGTACAATAAGGACACCTGTGACCTGTGTGAAAGAAGCTTCAGTGTCTTTGAATTGCCACTTTCCATAAAAAGGAGAACTGAAAACATTGTGATAGGGATCTGCTCCCGATCCTCGGCACCAACGTTGATGGGAGTGTGTGAAACAATGGCAGGGGCTTATTTTCATTACCTTCTGTGGATCAGGAAGAAAAGGAGGAAACATTTTAATTTTGTTTGGCCAAAGAATTATGCATAAAATTTCCTCTGTCCCTGCTCCCTCTTTATTGGAAAGGCGATGCGTGCATTCTCTGCCATTCTGTGTACTACTGATGAATCTGCCCCCTTTTCCAGTCTCTTAACTACAGTAGAATCCCAGTTAACCTTGCAGTCAAGGTCATGCATTTGGGCTGCAAAAACCCCAAAGGAGCAGTACAGTTTAGGGCAGGGATCTCAAAGTCCCTCCTTGAGGGCCGCAATCCAGTCGGGTTTTCAGGATTTCCCCAATGAATATGCATGAGATCTGTATGCATGCACTGCTTTTAATGCATATTCATTGGAGAAATCCTGAAAACCTGACTGGATTGCGGCCCTCAAGGAGGGACTTTGAGATCCCTGGTTAAGGGGGTGAAGACCTTATGTGCACGACAGAAGAGCGGGACTTGGGTGTGATTGTATGTGATGATCTTAATGTGGCCAAACAGGTTGAAAAGGTGATGGCGAAAGCTAGAAGGATGCTAGGGTGCATAGGGAGAGGTATGGCCAGTAGGAAAAAGGAGGTATTGATGCCTCTGTATAAGACTCCGGTGAGACCTCATTTAGAATATTGTGTACAATTCTGGAGGCCGCACCTTCAAAAAGATGGATTCTAATTTGATTATTAGGATCAATAATAGTACTAGAAAAATGTTTAGGGTTGCGATGAGTCTCTCCTGTCGCCCAGTAAAGTAAAACGGTAGCTCCCTCTTCAGCTGAAGATTTTGCTTGTTTTTTTTTTCAACAGAAAATTAAATTGCAGGAGAATATCATGGGGACTGTTTTATCCCACTTAAATTAGGATAGTATAGTTTTATTGGCCCAATATTTAGGGGTCATTTAACTAAGGTGCGTTAACCAGTTTAGTGCGCACTAAATGCTAAGGCGCCCATTATATTCTGTGGGCGCCTTAGAATGCATTAATTGTTAGCGCATGCTAAATCAATTAGCAAACACTAAATCAGTAAGCATGCCTTAGTAAAAGGACCCCTTAGAAAATTAGGAGCAAGGCTTCTGAGCGGAAAATTCATCTTAATTTAGGAACTTAAAACTTATGCTCATACATTTAGGCCCGCCACTCCTTTGCCTAGATCAGGGGTGTCAAAGTCCCTCCTCGAGGGCCGCAATCCAGTCGGGTTTTCAGGATTTCTCCAATGAATATGCATGAGATCTATTAGCATACAATGAAAGCAGTGCATGCAAATAGATCTCACGCATATTCATTTGGGAAATCCTGAAAGCCCGACTGGATTGTGGCCCTCGAGGAGGGACTTTGACACCCCTGATCTAGATTAAGGAGCCTAGTGCTGAAAATCAAACTAAGAGCCTACCCTAAATCCAGTGTTGTTACCGCTCCCTTTTCATGCCGAATTTAAGAGTTTTCATGAATTTTTTTACTCAAAATTTCACTCTTCATCCCTAGTAAATATTGAAAGAAGCCAACCTGTGAGCATAACTCAAGTTTAAGAGCACAAATCCTTTGAATATCCTCCTGCCCATTGGGTCTTCCAGGCCAATACGTAAATTGCAGAGTTTATAGCATGCGGCTGCAAAAAAATGGCCTGGAACGCTAAATGCTATGACGCTGCTCCAACGCTCATAGAATTCTTTTGAACATCAAAGCAGTGCTGGAACATGTAGTGCCCCAGGCTGCGGTAGAAACCTGTACCGTGGCTTAATAGAAGAGGGCTTAAGTTTGATAGGGCCACTCCTCTATTGATCCAGTTGCGTTGGCTTCCAATAAGAGCATGATGGAGACATTTAAATACCTATGTGATGTAAATGCCTATGAGTCGAGTCTCTTTCATTTGAAAGGAAGTGGAATGAGAGGGCATAGGATGAAGTTAAGAGGTGATAGCCTCAGGAGTAGTCTAAGGAAATACTTTTTTTCAGAAAGGGTGGCGGATGCGTGGAACAGTCTCCTGGAAGAGGTGGTGGAGTCAGAGACTGTGCCTGGATTCAAGAAAGCCTGGGATAGGCACGTGGGATCTCTTAGAGCAAGGAAGAGATAATGTTCATTGCGGATGGGCAGACTGGATGGGCCATTTGGCCTTGATCTGCCAATTAGCTGCCATCATGTTACAATGTTTCTATACAATAATTCAAAAAATAATCACCTTATTTCCATATAAATAAACAACCAAATACTTTTATGGTCACACAGTGACTCTAGATTTCTAAGTGAGCGCTCAGACCCATAACCAAACGCTAGTGAAACAGCTTATGGCAGTTGCAATGTGTTAGTACTTTAAATAGGTCCCCGGAGCAGTGAAAGAGCAACAGCAGTGCCGTCCTGCATTCAGATAAGTCACTTATTATTTCTTGTATGTTATTAGCAGGTGGCAGAGACAGTGAACTTGCTATGATGGTCTCTTATTATAACTGACTCCGTGACTTTTCACTAGAGTTTGGTCATGGGTCTGAGCATTCACTTAGAAATCTAGAGTCACTGTGTCACCATAAAAGTATCTAGTGGTTTATTTATATGGAAATAAGGTGATTATTTTTTGAATTGTTATATGGTTATCACCTTTGAAGAAACAAGGTCCCTTATTTTATGTACAATGTTTCTATAACCATAAAGTTCTATGACATCACAATTCAGGTGTAAAGAGCCTTAGCCAATAGGGAGAGGAGGAGATAATGGATGCTTTGGATAGGCGGACTGGATGGGCTATTTGACATTTATCTGCCAATTATCTGCCATCATGTAACAATGTTTCTATAACCATAAAGAGGAGAGGAGGAGGAGGAGGAGATAGTGGATGCTGGGAATGGGCCATTTGGCCTTTATCTGCCATCATGCTACTATGTATAGCCTAGCTTCTGAATGTTCAATTTCATTTTTTCCTCCTAGAGGGTGATTCCTATTAAGACTCGACACATTCATTGGCAGGGATACAATGAACAGAGATGCTCCTAAATAGACAAGTTACTGTCCCTTCTTGCTCTACATCTTGCCATCTCTTGTTTCTCCTTTGGAACAGGGAGGAAAGAGGATGAGCGCAACAAGGCTGATTCCCCCAGGGCCATCATCACACACCTGCCAGAGAAGTGTGAGCAGTTTTACAAGCAGGAATGTAAGAGAGTGGAAGATCACTCTGATACTAAGAATAGAAATAATCTAAATAAGTTCAGCCCACATTCTAATGCACCCTTTCTGTCCTTTAAAAAAAAATCTAAGTGGAAAATTGAGGGTGGAGATAATTGGCCCTACTGTGAACGTTTCATTATCTTCCATTTCTTCTTGCTCTGCTCTGAATCGGTCACCTAAGATTTAGGGCTCCTTTTGCGAAGCCGCGTTAGGGCTTTAAAGCGTGGAATAGCATGCGCTAAATTGAGCTGGCATTAGTTCTAGCCGTGTAGCGCGGGCTTAGCGCGGGCTAAAATGCTGCATGCGCTAAAAACGCTAACGCAGCGTAATAAAAGGTGCCCTTAATGTCACTGAAATTCTGAGCTGCAAGACAAAAAAATCTGCTCAGATCGTTACACAGAAGAACGGGACTTGGGAGTAATCATCAGTGCAGACATGAAGGCTGCCAAACAAGTAGAGAAGGCCTCATCCAAGGCAAGGCGGATGATGGGATGTATCAATAGAAGCTTCATCAGCCGTAAACCTGAAGTCATAATGCCACTGTACAGAACCATGGTGAGACCTCATCTGGAGTACTGTGTGCAATTCTGGAGGCCACATTACCGTAAAGATGTGCTTCGAGCTGAGTCAGTCCAGCGAATGGCCACTAGGATGGTCTCCGGACTTAAGGGTCTCTCATACGAGGAAAGACTGGGCAAGTTGCAGCTCTACTCTCTAGAGGAGCGCAGGGAGAGGGGTGACATGATTGAGACATTTAAGTACGTCACAGGTCGTGTCGAGGTGGAAAACGACATATTCTTTCCTAAGGGACCTTCAGTCACAAGGGGGCACCCGCTCAAACTCAGAGGAGGGAGATTTGGTGGTGACACCAGGAAGTATTTCTTTACAGAAAGGGTGGTGGATCACTGGAACAAACTACCGATGCAGGTGATCAAGGCCACTAGCGTGCTCGACTTTAAGAATAAATGGGACATCCACGTGGGATCTCTACGTGGGTCGAGCAGCACTCTGACTTAATGGGGTGGGACAGTGGAGTGGGCAGACTTGATGGGCTATAGCCCTTTTCTGCCGTCATCTTTCTATGTTTCTAAGCTAAACGCCAGCTAATAGTCGTCTATTTTTAATTCTTACAGGTATAGCCATTCAATTGATTACAAGTAATTGGAAGAATCATGATAGAATAAATTATACTTTCTGGTGGGTTAATGTGTGTACTATATACAAATATGAAAGAATTAATGCGGAATGTAGGGGACTTAGTGGAATATTCAACAAAATTTGGTGCTCATTGACTACATTTGTACAAATATAATACTGTATTTTGTCTTACTTTTTTCTTGGTTTATTTATCTTTACACATCCAGGGGGGGTTGGGGGGTTGGGAGGAATTATTGATAATGATATTTTAGGTAACTTGGTTTCATTTTATATTATTTACTTGGTTCTTATGTTATTACTATATGCAAAATGTAATTATTGAAGGATAGTTCTGTTATCTATATAGATATTAGTGTTATGACTGAATGCAATAATATACTGTTCTTTAATTTATATAACACTGTTCTGGTTTAAAAATCAATAAAGAATTATAAAAAAATAAAAATAAAAAAATCTGCTCAGATCGTTACACAGCTAAAGGCCACAATCCCCGGACTTCAGGTGAACACATTGTAATGTCTTAAGACATTACGTTGGGTGTGGTGTCGTCAGCACGAGCGGTCCGAATCAAACGGAAGCGGGGGTTAGACAGATGGCTTTTCCAACCAATTAACATTTTTTTTCAAACTCTTTGACTGAACGCGGAGCTGTGTTTCGGCAGAAGGCCGCCTGCCTCGTGTTCCTACGTTGAGAAGCTGACGATTTGGTTATCTGTGTAGAAAGTTATCCAGAACTTCTTTTTTTTAAGTAGAATTGGACTGCTACATATATTTTGACTCCTGAGGCAGGCGGACTAATTCCGAAACACGGCTCTGCGTCAAGTTTATTGGTTGGAAAAGCTATCTGCCTAACCCCTACTTCTGTTTGATTTGGTCCCTTTGTGGGGGTGTTTCCTTTGCCTTTTTGGCTTTCTTTATCCCATTATTACCATGTGTATCATAGCCCCAAGGAAGGACTGCAGCACAGATAAGACACACCACCCTCCTAAATGCAACATTTTGCGGCATTAGCACAAGCCATGAAACTCGTGCTGCCTATTTAGTGAGCAAGACTATAGACATGGCCATCTTCATGCAATAAAGCTCGACTCGGTTTACATCGGTTAAGAAAATATAGAAAAGAACATGCATCTAGGGGGTTAAATATGTATTTTATTCCCTTGACCAGATGCAAGCTTTTTTAGATCTGAGGAAGCTGGTAATGGTGAACGTTTAGTTTGAACAGTAATTAGAAATAATAGGATTCAATGCTGTTAAGCCAATTCCTATTTCAGTATATGAGAATTAACCCCCTCTTTTACAAAGGTGCACTAAGCTTTCTAGCGCGCGCTAAACGCTAACGCGTGCATGTTATCCTATGGATGCGTTAGCGGTTAGCGCATGCGTTGATTTAGTCTACGCTAAATTCGTGCTAGAACGCTTAACGCGCCTTTGTAAAAGAGGGCCTAAGTTTTTCTTCACTTTTGTTGGAATCCTTCTTTCTGTAATTGGGGTCTAAGGAGCTTAGGATATATATATATACCGTATTTTCACGTAGATAACGCGCACCCGTGTAAAACGCGCACATGGGTATAGCGAGCGGAAAACACAAATCTATGTACAGAAATTTTTATATACTGCGCACACCCGTATACCGCGCATGCTGCCCGACTCTCCCGTCCCCGCCCGACTCTCCTTTCGCCCGCCCCGACTCTCCTCTGGCCACCCCGACTCTCCTCTCCCCTTGAAGTCCTGTCCCCACCCTGAAAACCTGATCCCCCCTCCGACGTCCGATTCACCCCAACGCAGGACCGCTCGCACCCCCACCCCGAAGGACCGCTTGCACGCACTCCCGTCCTCTTGCCCCAGCCAACCGCGGCACCCCCGACACGATCGGGGCAAGAGGGAGCTCAAGCCCTCTTGCCCCAGCCAACCGCGGCACCCCCGACACGATCGGGGCAAGAGGGAGCTCAAGCCCTCTTGCCCCCCCCGACACCATCGCGGCAAAAGGGAGCCCAAGCCCTCTTGCCCCGCCGACTCCCCAACTCCCTGACAATATCGGGCCAGGAGGGAGCCCAAACCCTCCTGGCCACGGCAACCCCCTACCCCCACCCCGCACTATATTACGGGCAGGAGGGATCCCAGGCCCTCCTGCCCTCGATGCAAACCCCCCTCCCCCCGACGCCCGCCCCCCCCAAGAACCTCCGACCGCCCCCCCAGCCGACCCGCTACCCCCCTGGCCGACCCCCACGACACCCCCACCCCCTTTCCCCGTACCTTTGTGTAGTTGGCCAGACAAACGGGAGCCAAACCCGCCTGTCCGGCAGGCAGCCAACGACGGAATGAGGCCGGATTGGCCCATCCGTCCCAAAGCTCCGCCTACTGGTGGGGCCTAAGGCGCCTGGGCCAATCAGAATAGGCCCGGGAACCTTAGGTCCCTCCTAGGGGCGGGGCCTGAGGCACATGGGCCCAACCCAACCATGTGCCCAAGGCCCCGCCCCCAGGAGGGACCTAAGGCTCACGGGCCTATTCTGATTGGCTCAGGCGCCTTAGGCCCCACCAGTAGGCGGAGCTTTGGGACGGATGGGCCAATCCGGCCTCATTCCGTCGTTGGCTGCCTGCCGGACAGACGGGTTTGGCTCCCGTCTGTCCGGCCAACTACATAAAGGTACGGGGAAGGGGGGTGGGGGTCGGCCAGGGGGGGCGCGGGTCGGCTGGGGGGGCGGTCGGAGGTTCTTGGGGGGGCGGTCGTTGGGGGGAGGGGGGTATGCGTCGAGGGCAGGAGGGCCTGGGATCCCTCCTGCCCGTAATGTAGTGCGGGGTGGGGGTAGGGGGGTCGCCGTGGCAAGGAGGGTTTGGGCTCCCTCCTGGCCCGATATTGTCGGGGAGTTGGGGAGTCGGCGGGGCAAGAGGGCTTGAGCTCCCTCTTGCCCCGATCGTGTCGGGGGTACCGCGATTGGCTGGGGCAAGAGGGCTTGAGCTCCCTCTTGCCCCGATCGTGTCGGGGGGGGGGGCAAGAGGGCTTGAGCTCCCTCTTGGCCCGATCGTGTCGGGGGTGCCGCGGTTGGCTGGGGCAAGAGGACGGGAGTGCATGCGAGCGGTCCTTCATTGTGGGGGTGCGGGTGGGAGCGCGTGCAAACGGTCCTTCAGGGTGGGGGTGCGGGCGCGTGCGAGCGGTCCTTCGGGGTGGGGGTGCGGGTGCGAGCGGTCCTGCGGGGTGGGGGGTGAATTGGACGTCGGGGGGGGAACTATGTAAAAAAAATTTTGTACAACGCGCTCACGCGTATACCGCGCAAGGTTATGCATGGTTTGTAAAAACACGTATAACGCGCACGTTATATGCGTGAAAATACGGTATATATATATTTTTTTTCTTATATTAAGATTTTCTTGTTTACTTTTGCTGTATTTCTGACGCAAAAGTAAATTCTTGTAATATAATTTGAAATTTGAGATATAAAATTTTTTTTTTTTAAAGTTCTATTGTATCTAATGTTCCTAATGACTGGATACCGAAAAGTGTCATTGTTTATTAGGTTCAAAAATGGATTATTAGAAAATTTAACGGGATGTGGCATATAATCAGAAGTTTCTCCAAACCGTATTTTAAATAGATTACAATAGAATTTAAAAAGTATTCTCCCTTCTATAGGTGGCCAGTGTAATTCACATAAATAAGGTGTAATTTATCACTTTTTTTTTTTTAAATCTGAAGATTAATCTAATGGCTGTATTCTGTAGTGTTTGGAGTTTTTTTATTATTATAAATTTAGAGCAATATAAAAAGGTGACATTGCAATAGTCCAGTTGAGACAAAACTAAAAACTGTACTAATAGGCGGAATTGATAATTAACTAAGTACTTTCTAATCCTTCTAAGTTTCCAGAAAAGACCAAAAAACTTTTATTAACAAGTTGACCTGAGGTAATAGTGAAAGGTTGTGATCAAAATGAATTCCTAATATTCTTATTACTTTAGCCAGTGGATAATCCATCTTATTTATGGTTAATACTTTAGTTTCACAATTCATATTAGGATGATTTAATAAACATAATTTAGTTTTATCCTTATTCAATTTAAGTTGATGATTCAACATCCAATTCTCTATCAACTTCATGCAATAATGTAGTTTTAATTTAATATGATGTAACGAGCGGGAAAATGGAATGAGAACAGTAATATCATCTGCATATATAAATGACATGAAATTGGTTTTTTCCAGAACCTCCCCAGAGAATGCAGGAAGCTGTTAAACAGGGTAGGTGAAAGTGGGGAACCTTGGGGAACACCATAAAGAAGAGACCATTCTTTGGATTCTTAGATCAGGCAACACCTTGCAGATGACTGACATCAGTCCTGAGAGATGAAAAACACCATCTCTCTGGCCTTGCAGTCGGCGAGTATAAGTGAGTTACCTACGCCCAGTAAGCATTGCTGTTCACAATAAGGGTAAAGTGAGATTAACTTTTTTTTTAACCTTTGGTCAGATCCTGAGGCTGAAAAACGATACGAGAAAAGGGCAGAGCTGGGTAAATAAAGAGGGGAAAATAGAGGAATGGAGAGAAGGAGTAGGATAAGGAATGGTTAAAAGAGGAGAGTGTGAAATAACCAAGAAGTTTGAGTTGGGTATGAGAAGGGAACGCGTCAACAGAGGGAAGTACACTTCTCCCTCGTTATTCGCAGGGGATATGGGCAGAGCCGGACCACGAATGGCGAAAAACTGTGAATGTCCGGCTCTGACCCACCCCCACCTCCCTGCCGCCTTCCCGGCCTTACCTGGTGGTCTAGAGGGCTTTCGGGGCAGGAGCGATCTTCCTACGCTCCTGCCCCGTGCAGATCGCTCACGGGAAATTGCTCGAGAGACTACGGGAACTCACAGCAGCCATTTCCTCATGGCGATCTGCACGGGGCAGGAGCGTAGGAAGATCGCTCCTGCCCCGAAAGCCCGCTAGACCACCAGGTAAGGCCGGGAAGGCGGCAGGGAGGTCAAAAATATGTTTTTTTAAATTTTCCCCCTCCCCAGAAAAAAAATCGCGATTATGTGAAACTGCTAGTGCAGAAACCGCGAATGGGAAGGGGGAAGTGTATAGTTGGCAGAGAAAAAAAGGAAAAAAAGAGAGCAAGCAGACAAGAAACTATATCAGTGTCCTGGAAACTTTGTTGACCCCCGGCACACTAAACATAGTGGCCGTGGCTCGAGGCATCTGGAAGTGCGTGGACATCACCATGATGACATCACACACATATGTAGCATCAGCACATTGATGTCTGTGCAGGCACAAAGGCCCTCCAGATGGGCCCTAAGCCGCCAGTGGAGGAGGGGGGGTGCCTGTAGGGAAGAGGGCTGGAGAGGTGCCGGTGCCGGCTGATTGCCTACATGACGTGCCTCTCACCGCGAGAGGCATGTCCTGTAGTTGGTCAGCCGGCGCCTCTCCTGCTCCCCAGTGTGTCGCTGCACGCCTGAAATTTCAGCAGGCACACTAATGTGCCGCAACACGCAGTTTACGATACACTGAACTAGATGATAGGGACCATCGACGGTATTGAATGCTACATTTGCATCCAACGCCATAGCCAGCAACGGATATCAGCAAACACAACCATAAGTACAGTGTTCATATTGTGCAACAGACAAAGCATTGTGCCCTCTTCCCCTCTCTCTTTCTTCCCCTGCGGCCCTCTAAACTTTACTTGCCATCATGTTTCTATGTTTCTATCTGGGATAGGCACGTGGGATCTCTCGGAGAGAGAAAGAGATAATGGTTACTGCGGATGGGCAGCTCTATGACCTCACAATGCAGCCTTAGCCTATAGGAAGAGGAGATGCAAATGTTAAGAGCCTTAGCCAATAGGGAGAGGAGGAGATGGATGCTGTGGATGGGCCATTTGGCCTTTATCTGCCATCATGTTACAATGCTTCTATAATCATAAAGCTCTCTGACCTCACATTGCAGATGTAAAGAGCCTTAGCCTATAGGAAGAGGAGATGCAAATGTTAAGAGCCTTAGCCAATAGGGAGAGGAGGAGATGGATGCTGTGGATGGGTCATTTGGCCTTTATCTGCCATCATGTTACAATGCTCTCCCAGAGGAGATTATTGCGGAATCTACCGTCCTAGGCTTCAAGAGCAAACTAGATGCATATCTCCTTAAGAGAGGCATATAAGGATATGGTGGAATATAAATTACGCCAAGTGTACACCTGGCAGGGCCTCCGCGTGTGCGGATCGCCGGACTTGATGGACCGAAGGTCTGATCCGGAGAAGGCAGTTCTTATGTTCTTATGTTCTTATGTTCTTATGTTTCTATAATCATAAAGCTCTCTGACCTCACATTGCAGATGTAAAGAGCCTTAGCCTATAGGAAGAGGAGATGCAAATGTTAAGAGCCTTAGCCAATAGGGAGAGGAGGAGTTAATGGTTACTGCAGATGGGCAGCTCTATGACCTCACAATGCTGCCTTAGCCTATAAGAAGAGATGCAAATGTTAAGAGCCTTAGCCAATAGGGAGAAGAGGAGATGGATGCTGTGGATGGGCCATTTGGCCTTTATCTGCCATCATGTTACAATGTTTCTATAACCATAAAGTTCTGTGACACTACAATGCAGTTATAAAGAGCCAAAGCCAATAGGGAGAGGAGGACATAGTGGATGATGCGTATGGGCAGATTGGATGGGCCATTTAGTCCTTTATGTTTCTATGTTTACTTTGCTTGCTGGTAGCAATACCATGCACAACAGGCTGCTCTTGGCCAGTCCTAGGTCTCCCAGTTGGACATGTCAGAGAGAAGACCCTGGCAAGCAAGGTAATGTTTAGAGGGCCATGGGGGAAGGAGGAGGGAGAGAGAGAGGTGAGGGAGCAATGCTGGACTAGGGGGCTTGAGAGAGAAGGGGAGAAAGTTTAAGCTTTGGGGGGAGGGGCACAGCCATTGAAATTGGCTCAGGGTGGCATGACCCTTTGAGCTGACCCTAAGGGCATAAGTCAGATTAACAAATTCTATGGAGGTAAAATAATTATGTACTGCTTGCTGCTTTCTCAAATGGTTATATTGGCTTTTGTTTTTAACATGGTCAGTTCCAATGCCAAGTCATAGATAAAGACAGTTCCTGGCCCTATATATCCCATTTTTTTTGCCCAAGTACAACACTTCCCTCTTTGTGACCTTCAGATGAAGTTTATTACATACCATCCAAGCTGTGATTAATTCCCTGCAAACCTTAATGACTAATAGCAAAATCCCTCTACTGCTTGAGGGCTCTAATTAGGTTTATGGCATCTATAGACAGGCAAAACTATAAATTCTGTTTTCTGCTGACAATTTCATATATTATAAAGTAAAGAGGGCAGTGGTGACCATCGCAGAGCACCAAACTGTAAAGGCCTCGGGGATGAGCAAAACTCATAAATTTCCCTGTTGGTATCTCCCTTTAAAAATGATATTAATTAAACCAAAGATAAACCTCTAGTCCAATCTCTCCTTGTCTAGATAATAATAATTTATGTTTCGTGGTATAAAATGCCAAGCAGAGATCAAGTAATATCAATAAAGATCCTGACAACAGTGGCACAAAGTAAACCTTCTAAAACAGAGATTAGAATTGGCCTTGGGCTGCGCCCAGCTGTTTGTTTAGCAAGGTTCTTCTAAAAATTGAGTAATTTGGATTGATTTTATATCCCAAGTTTACGGTATTTTTCGCTCCATATGACGCACCTGACCATAAGACGCACCCTAAATTTAGAGGAGGAAAACAAGAAAAAAAAATCAATTCTGAACCAATTCTCCCTGCTAGGCTCTGTACCCAACCCCACACTCCTTGCCAGGCTCTGAACCCAGTCCCCCCTCCCTGCCAGGTTCTGTACCCTGTCCCCCCTCTGGTGGTCTAGTGGTAGGCCGGGATAGGGCACATAGCAGGCAGGGACAGGGCAAAGGGCAGGCAGGCCTAGTGGCTGACAGGCAGGCAGGTAGGGACAGGGCAGGCAGGGCTAGTAGCTGGCAGGCACAGGGCAGGAAGGCTGGTGGCTGACATGCAGGTAGGGACAGGGCACAAGGCAGGCAGGGGCTGGTGGCTGACAGGCAGGCAGGGCTAGTAACTGGCAGGCAGGGACAGGCACAGGGCAGGCAGGGCTGGTGGCTGACATGCAGGTAGGGACAGGGCAGGCAGGAACAGGGCCCAAGCAGGCCGGCCTAGTGGCATGCAGACAGGGGCAGACCACTGCACTTTTTTTTACTTTTGTAAATTCCGGTAGGGCCCTCTATACCTTTTTGTACTCCCCTCCCCCCCTCGTATACTATTTTTACTTTTTTAAAAACAGCAAGACGAGCAAAACACTCAGCAAACTTTTGACTCGCAAACCGAGCACTGCCCCAATCAACGAGCACCTACTAGGGTGGCCCAGGGTGGGTGGGTACCTGTCTGTGGGCTGCAGCCCTTGCAGCGTGGTGGTTTCCTTTCCCCGGGGTCCCCGTGCGGCTCTCCTCCCTCTTCGGCGATGCCTTTGCCGTTAACCAGCGCCTCCCAGCTTCCAATTTAAGCTGGCCATCCTCCAGATGCATGCACAGGACCTCTGCGCTCCCCCGTCAAGCCGGCGCCGCTCCAACAACACGCGCACCACGTACAAGCACACATTGGTCTAGTCATTACTGTTGAGTCTTCTTGACTATTGCACTATTGCTTATTTATCAATTACTAAGAAGGAATTATTGAGATTATCATTGATACAGAACACAGCAGTTAGATTGATTTACGGATTGAAGAAATATGATCATGTTACGTTATTTTACTGTGAATTGCATTGGTTGCCTGTGGAAGCTCGGGTATTGTTCAAATTGGGCTGTTTTTGCTACAAGGTTTTATATGGTGCAGCCCCTACTTATCTGGCTAATAGTTTTTCCATAGCTACGCACAAATGCAGAAGAAAAACTCATGCTCTGTTCAATTTCCCTTCTGTAAAAGGTTGTAAAAGCAGGAAATTCCTAAATCACTCTTTAGCATCTCAGGCAGCTTCTCATGAAAAAGAATTTCGATCATTGTTGCTCACAGCTGTTTCTTACAGACATTTTAGAAAACATCTTTTCTCCAAATACCTGACTAGCTGACTCTTTCAAATATACGATTATGTTTAATGTTTATAATCTTTTGTAAACCGCGTAGAACTTTTTGGTAACGTGGTCTATAAGTATAATGTTATGTTATGTAGTTTAGATTTGTTTTTTTATAGGAAGGGACTCGTTGGTTGTTAAGGTGAGGCTCTCGAAGGGAACTGTTTCATTCTTCTTAAACCAAACCACCTTAGTTTTTTGTCTGTTCAGTTTAAGGAAATTGTCCTTAGCTCAGTTCTGTTGAATGTTACGTGGGAAGAACTGATATATTACAGATTGACACTTGGATGTAACGTGGTGGATGGAGTTGGGAGGTAACAAAAGTATCTGCCTTAACTGGGGAGGGGGGGGAGGGTCTTTGGTTGTCCATACTCCCTGCCAGGACCTGTGGAATGAAGGGGGTTATCCCATGTGGCTGCTGCTTAAAATACAGTGGCTTAGGTGAGAGTGGGAAGACTCAAGAGGAGAGGGAAAGCCCCTGAGGCAGGAAAGTCACCGTTGGTCCTGAGGTGGTTGAAAGGAACTGTTCATAGACAACCCTGCGAAAGACAAAGGCGCGTGCCGACAACTGAGCGCAAGACGGAGGCGCGCGCCGAAGAAAATTGCAGTTTTTAGGGGCTCCAACGGGGGGTTTTGTTGGGGAGCCCCCTCAGTTTACTTAATAGAGATCACGCCGGCGTTGTGGAGGGTTTGGGGGGTTGTAACCCTTCACATTTTACTGTAAACTTAACTTTTTCCCTAAAAACAGGGAAAAAGTAAAGTTTTCAGTAAAATGTGGGGGGTTACAACCCCCTAAACCCCCCCTAACGCCCCCACAACGTGGCACGATCTCTATTAAGTAAAGTGGGGGGAGTTCACCCCACACACCCCCATCGGAGCCCTAAAAACTAATTTTCTGCGGCGCGCGCCTTTGTCCCGGCGCGCTTTTGACCTGACACCGAAAGGAACCATGTCTCAGGGAAAGGACAGTCAGGGAGGTTCAGTCCTGTGTTTTTAATGTGGCAGCTGAGAAAGAGCCCAGTGGGACATCATCCTGGAGAGGATTAAGGCAAGCTGCAGCCCCAAGTTGGGGTTATTGGCGTTTCTGAACCCAGAAGTCCAAAATTAGAAGTGGACTGTAAAAGTTCGATATGTTTGATTCTGTACCTAGAAAACACATACTTGGTCAGAGGAAAACTCGGTTAAAATTCAATCAATAATACTTCACCACAGTAAATATTTTAAAAAATTCTTTAAATAGTATAGGAAACCCGCACTTTCTTAATAATATCCTCTGATACGGGAAAGCGCAGTTAAATACACCCTCCCAGGACAGGTTTTTTTTTCAATTTAGCATAGCATGGGAGATCATCTTAGAGTTCCCGACAGGCCCTGTTTCGCAATCATGCTGCATCAGGGGGATTTATTTGAAAACGAGCTACTGCTTCAAAGATCTTCTTCAGTTTTACTGTGCATTTATTTAAGTATTTATAGACCACACTAGTCGTTAAGCCCGTTACATTAACGGGTACTAGAATATATGTGTGTCTTTGTTTCTTTATCTCTCTCTCCTTGGCTGCTGTCTGTGTCCTTCTGTCTCCCCCCCTCCCCGAGCAAAGCTGTCTGCCTCCAGCACACCCCTCCCCCCAAAGCAGCCCACTTTCCTCTCCCTAACTGTCTCTCCATTGCCCTCTTCTGTCTTCCCCTCCAGAGCAAAGCTGTTTGCCCTAAGCACACCCCTACCCCCAAAAGCAGCCCCCTTTCCTTCTCCCTAACTGTCTCTCCATGATCCCTTCTGTCTTCCCCCCAGTGCAAAACTGTCTGTCCCCAGCACACCTCCCCCCAAAGCAGCCCCATTTTCCCTCTCCCTATCTCTCCATGGCCCCTTCTGTCTCCCCTCAGCACATCCCTCCCCCAAATCAGCCCCCTTTCCCTCTCCCTCTGGTCCCCTGTATTGATTCCCCTGCTTACCCTCCCTGCATCCCGGCATCTTCTGGCCTGCTCCAGGCCGCGATCGTGGTGGCCGGCCCCAGCGAACCTCATAGGCCGCTCCCCAACCCGGAAGCACGCTCCCTCCTGACGCGATCAGAGGGAAAGTGCCACCGAGGCCGGAAAGCGGCCCGCGAGGCCCGCCAAAGCCGGCCACGATCGCAGGCTGCCCAGAAGAGAAGGGGCAGCAGCAGCGGTGAGCGAGGGCGGGAGGTGAGGTGCTTGCTTCCGGTTGGTGAGGAGCTTGCTTCGGATTCGTGAGTGAGGAGAGGAGTGGCCAGAGTGATCCCTGGCCGCGTTCTAAAATGGAACGCGGCCACGGATCAGAAAACACGGCGCCAGGGATCACGATTTTTCAAGAGCGCATGCGTTCTCTAGAGTTTTATTATATAGGATATAGCCTAAGTGGTTTACATTCAGGTACTCAAGTAATTCTCCCTATCTGTCCTGGTGGGCTCACAATCTTACTAATAAAGTACCTGTGGCAATGAAGTGTTTGTGACTTGCCCAGGGGCACAAGGAACGGTGCTAGACTTGAATCTGCAACCTGAAGGTGCTGAGGCTGCAGCCCTAACCACTAGGCCGCTCCTCCACGTCACGGTAGTTTTTGTAGCTCCCGAGACATTATACATAAAAACCAGGATAATGTTTTGCAATACACTTTGGGCTTCTACGGGAATTGAAAGAATATAAATGATGGATTGGACTAGATTGGATTATAGGCATTGAAGATGAGATAGATTTTGCAATTTCTGAGCGCATGTGAACTCTAGCTGAATATTCTCTGTTGCATTGTTGTTTTTCAGTTGTGTTATCAAGATTTCAGCTTGTGTTATGTATTTACTATTGAAGTGAACTAAAGTGTTGTGTTGTTTTTTTTTAGGTTATCTAAATGAAACAATCGTGTGATGGAAGTATAAGTCTTTTCATACTATATTGTTCCCCTATCAATCTGTACAGTTTTAGAATGTATTACCTTTGACAGTGAGATGTCAATGTAATTATGCACTTCAGCCAAGGTTGGCTGAAGATGCTTTGAGTTTGTTTTTTAATCTTGAGAGTGAGCAATTATAGCTATTTTATGTTGTACGGTAATCATCCATTCTAGACATATCTTTCCTAATCTGCTGGGAATATAAGCATTTGTATAAGTGATCGTTCTTGGATTTTTGCTTTTCTGCTCAAGTTGAAATCGAGAAATGAGCACAGTTGCTACGTGTCCACTTCCAGATGCTGGCGCCGTGAGGGAGGGTGACGGGACTAAATCGCGCGAGACAACTGAGTGCAGACAACTGACGTGCCGACAACTGAGCGCAAGGTTGACGGCGCACCGAAGAAAAGAACTATTTTAAAGGGCTCCTACGGGGGGGGGGGGGCAATAAGTTCGGTTTCAAGTACAGTGGTGCCTCGCATAACGAACGCCTCGCACAACGAACGCTGCACACAACGAACTTCATGTCTTGATTCACACAACGAACTTCGTTTCACACAACGAACTTCGTTTCACACAACGAACTTCGTTTCACACAACGAACTTCGTTTCACACAACGAACTTCGTTTCACACAACGAAGTCGCCCGAGTTGCCGATGTATTGCATCCTTCCGCGCAGGCACTGCAGGCAGTCGTTAGTCACTGCGCTTAACTGCCCTCTCTCACTGTATACAGTCGTCCTTTTAAGATAAACTCAATATTTTTTATATATCATGGCTTCTAAAAAAAGCAGGAAGGTGATTTCTGTTGAAATGAAACGGGAAATAATTAGAAGGAGTGAATGTGGGGTAAAACAGTGTGACCTCGTCAAAGAGTTTGGCCTCAGCAAGACCACCATTTTCACCATTTTGACAAATTTATCTTTTTTTATGTCATCTTAGCATATTTTATGCTGCAGAACGAATTATTTTTTTTAACATGTATTGTTATGGGAAAACGCGTTTCACATAACGAACTTTTCGCATAACAAACTTGCTCCTGGAACGAATTAAGTTCGTTGTGTGAGGCACCACTGTATAATGAAGGGGGTTACAACCCCCCAAGCCCCCCACAACGCCAGCGCGATGTCTGTTAAGTAATATAGGGGGGTTCCCCACCAACACCCCCTGTCGGAACCCTTTAAAATAGTGCTTTTCTTCGGCGCGCCGTCAACCTTGCGCTCAGTTGTCTGCGCGCCGTTGTCTCGCGTGATTTTGTCTATGAACCGGGAGGGAGCGCACCTCTGCAGATTGCAAGAAGGCCTAATGAGGCTATTATTTATTGTGCTGAAACATCCTCCCCTGAATTCTATAAATGGTGCTTTGAGTTGTGCATGCTAGTTTTGGCGTGGTCAGCTTAATTGAATAGTATGCAAATTAGCGTTGATAATTGGTTTCTTAACAAGTAATTATTGGCATAAATGTATGCATGTAAGTTAAATTTTCTACTAGCATCAAGAAGAGGGCGTGGAGATGGGAGGGTCAGGGGCAGATCAGAGGTATGCCTTAGTAGCTATGCACGTAATCCTAGAATAAGAGGCATCCGTGTCGAACTTCAGGTGTAAGGTTTTGACTACATTTCCGCTGGTGGAAATGGTCATGCCTAAAGTTAGACATGGCTCCCAGAGGTAAGCGCCGTTTATAGAACAGTGATATTTTATGTAGCCAATTTTTTTTTTAGGTAAAGTATATAGAATTCAACCCACTCTGCAGGTTGGGAACTGTCTCAGACAGATATTATAAATTATTATTTTTTTAAAATTAAAGATCAAATTTTAACATATAAACAAATGCAAATGTAGTCAATTTTAAGTTTAAGTTTCAAGTTTATTCAAGTTTTTTGATTAAACGCTTATCCGAAAGTACTAAGCATTGTATAAAAAATAAAAAGGACATTAACATTTTAAAAGATTAAACGTACATGATTCATTATGGGACATACTTGGGTAACTGCTTTATTAGTCACAAGAAACAATAGGAAGAAGGGGGAGAACTACAGTTTTAAAGAAAAAGTACATAGAAGGAAAATACATAAGGGAGGTGGGAAAAGAAGGATTGCTGGCAAAGATATATATTAAATTGGAAACTGCAAAATTAACAATTTTAGAGATTGCTAAAATTGAAATGTATTGTATTTTTAGTTAAAATCATTATATTTTCAGTTAAAGGCATCTTTAAAAAGAAAGCACTTTAAACCTCCCCCCTAAAACCCTAATTTGAACACACATAGATGATTACAACATTACAGGGGGCCTTCATTTGGGGTGTAGCTACCATTGAGTGAGCCCAGAAAATTGACGAGGGTGGTACATTGGTAGGGGCCACCTGAAATTGGACACTCACCGCCCCCCCCCCCGATATGACCGTGTAGGTCCAGCCTCTTCCAGCGGGGCTCTGCCGTGTCCTGCTTCTGTGATGCAACTTCCTGTGGGTGGGAAAGACTCCGCCTCCTAAAGAGGCAGCGTTTAGTGCTGTCTCTGCCACAACTGAGGCAGCATGTGGTGTACTGATGGCAGATGGGAGAAGCTGAAGCAGGCTGACGGACTCACATGGGCACATGAAAGAGAGGCAAGAAGGGAGAGATGGCAGGTGCAGAGGGAAAGAGTGGCCGTGGAGAGAAGACTGAATGTCTGGAGGGAGGGCAGAGATGAAGAGATGCTGGATTATTTTTTTTTTTGGGGGGGGAGGTGCTGACCTGGCAGGGTGCTGAACCTGGGAGGAGCGTGTGCACTAGGGGGTGGCTCATCTTGATCCTCCCACCAGGGCTCACTGAGTCCTACCTACATCACTGGCTTTCAGTATATTGATATCAAAAGCTCAGCTGGCCAAATTATTGAGTACACTTCTTCCTCCGAATCTGTGGTTTCAGTATCCGTGGATTCGGTTATTTGCGATATTTTGGAGGAAAAGAAATTCTGCATCCCGGACCTCCCCGGACCTTACCTGGTGGTCTAGCGGGCTTTCGGGGCAGGAGCAATCTTCCTATGCTCCTGCCCCATGCAGATCACTCATACAAAATGGCTGCGGGGAGTTCCCGTTGTAGTCTCGAGAGACTAAGGGAACACGGCAGCCATTTTGTATGAGTGATCTTCACGGGGCAGGAGCGTAGGAAGATTGCTCCTGCCCCCAAAGCCCGCTAGACCACCAGGTAGGGTCCGGGATGCTGGGGGAAGGCGGGAGGTGGGTCAGAGCCAGCCCAAATGTTGTTCGCGAATTTTCAATATTCGCGGGCCGGCTCTACCCCTAACCCCTGCGAATATTGAAGGAGAAGTGTAACATACTTCTCACTCTAGGTATTAATGAATCTAAAAATGGAGTCCATAGCTGAATGAATCTGAGCATTTTTTTCTCTTTTTTGACAAATACTAACAGTCGCTATGAGGGTCAGCGATGAAGGATCCTGTCATATCCTGTGTAGTAAGATGCATCATATGGTCATTAAACATGCTTTCCTGAAAAATAAAAATTGTTCATCAGCAAACATTTTTTAACACTTTTGGGAATTGGATGCATCAACAATTGTTCCAGAAATTTCAAGCAGATGTTAAAGGGTTCTCCTTCAGAGACTGCAACTCAAAACATTGTCTGCAGTTCCTGGAAACAAGTTTTGAGACTGGACCAGTAATATCTGGGAGACCTTGGCCTGAGGCGGTTCACTTACTGCTTTGCACTCCACCCCAAAAACAGCCCGTAGTCCAGGTTGAGTTCCAAACTAGAGAATATTTGCTGGCAAAAATAACAAAGACGGCAAACACCATAGGAAAAAGTTACAAAGACTTCCAGCTCAACAAAAATTCACACTTGAGCATTCACAGCCTGAGATTTGGACCTCCGACTGTTCCCCCTATGGTTACTTTCCGTTCTTTACCCCAGGAATCTGCAAAAAATTATTTTCTCAGCTACATCTAGACGTCACTGAAATACCTCTTATGAGTGCATCAGAGTTCAAGTCGAGGTCCATTCCTTTTGAGTTCTCACGCTCCTAATCACTGCCATGTCTTAGGAGAGGACTGTCTCTCTCCAGTTGGAAAGCAAGAGCTAACGTCCTTTTCCCTTTTGAGGAAGAAATGAGAGTACAGCTCCCTTGGCCTGCTCTCTCTCTGCTCCTCTTAATCAACAGAGTTCTGCCCCTTTCTATGGGGAATAGAAACTTCTTCCTTTTCTCTTTCCTCAAGCCATACATTGACATGGTAGAACCCTAGGGGGTTCTTAAGTAATTGCATTTCCCAAGTCAGAATGGGGCTTACTTAAGGGCCTAACTATCGGAATGGTTTAGAAATATAGGATATGATCATTTACTAATGGAAGTTTCTTGTTTCTTCTATATACATGGTCTGGAAAGGAAGAACAATTTCAAAGATATTGAAATTCATAGTAGACTTGAACTTTTAAATACCCTATATTACATTTTATTCTACACCAGTGTCTCTCAAACTGTATTCCAAGGCACAGGGCACACCCGAAGAGATTCTGGGTGTTGCCTGAAAGATTCCAGAATTTTTACCTAATTTTAAAAAATTCCCTTCACAAATATACGGTACACTAGAATAGATAACATGTACGTCGTGTAAGCAAGAGTCCCTCAATGTTATGCGCATCTGTGTGTGTAAGGACATAACCGCCCAGAGAAACATCATTCTTTGACGTGATTGGTCTTTGAAAACAAACGGCAAGTAATTAGTAATCTTGATTTTTTATACAGTAGTTATCCTAATTTGAGCAAAAAATAATCTAGATTTCGTTACCATTTGTTCTTTGCAAACTTTGATTTATCTTTGCGAACTTGGATTTTCAGCTCTGACAGAAATTTTTTTTAAAAAAAAATCTTTATTCATTTTAAAGCTAAAAATAAGTGCAACATATTATACAGACAGTTTACACTTTAACAGCACTTAAATTCAATCAAACTATTTCATAACAAATACTTGTCCCTTCCCCCCCTACCTTATACCCAACAATTACACTCTACCATAATTAAATTAAAAGACTTTCCCCACCCACCCTGGACGTGTAAAATCAAAGGGAAATATCCATAATCATTCCTTACAGCATTTTGTCAATGGTTCCCAAATATCCTTAAATTTCCTATAATGTCCCTGTTGTATGGCAATCATACGTTCCATTTTAAAAATGTGGCATAAAGATTCCCACCAAAAGTTATAATTTAACCAGTCCCAGTTTTTCCAGTTCTTCAAAATAAGTTGTATAGCAACTCCTGTCATGATGAAAAGTAATTTGTTGTTATAGGAAGTTATTGGGCTCTTGGCCCTCATTAATGTGCCAAACCGCACTGTATCATAAGTCAATGCCACTGGATTTTTCCAGTATTCTATTAATTTGACTCCAAATGGACTGCCAAAATCTAAGTATGAAGGGACAAAAGAAGAGCAGATGATCCATTGTCCCTATATCGAGATGACAGTGCCAGCATCTATTAGATTTAGAACTACGGTATCTAATTTCTGCAAACGAACAGGGGTCCAGAAACTTCTGTGTAACAAAAAAAACCCATGTTTGTCTCGTAGATGCAGATGCCGTACATCTCATCCTCCAAGTCCAAATTCTGATAGAAATTTTTTCAAAAACGAGAACAACTTCAGATGGTGTTTGCTTGTCGACTATCGAGCTGCATTTTGAGTTCATTTGCACTCAAAAACAAGCTCATCCATCGCATTGATTAGCAATTCTATCTACTTTAGTTTCACCGTTATTACAATTACCCTTACATAGCTTAAAGAACTTTAAATAAATTCTCTCAAATTTAATTTTTTGTTGGTTTTGCAGTTTTTATCATTTCAATTTATAAAGGGCCGTGATAAACATTTGCTATGTTAAGTGTGCCACGAGAAACATTTGCTCCATTTAGCGTGCCAGAGCTAGAAAAGTTTGAGAGACGCTGTTCTTCACTAAAATTTGTCTTTTAATGGCAGCCAGTGGTTTTTAAATGTCAAGTAGCTAAACAGAGAAACCCAGAACACGGTAGCAGATAAAAACCATATGGCCTGTCACATCGACCCGGCCTTACCAGCTCTACAAAAATCCATTCCACTCCCTTGCCCCGTTCTTTCTTCAATTCTGATTATGGTAGGGGTTTCAACAGAGGCTTAGACAAGAACTTGGAAGAGACTTAGATCAACCACTGCTCATCCCTGAAATTATATATTTATTCAGTTTTCTATACCATTCTCCCAGGAGAGCGCAAAACGGTTTACATGAGTTTATTCAGGTACTCAAGCATTTTTCTCTGTCTGTCCCGGCGAGTAGAGAATGACACGGTGACAAAATTCATCACTGTTCCCATCACCGCGGATAACCGTGGGAAATAATTCCATGTCATTTTCTAGTGTCTATTTCAACCTCTACACCAGCATTCTTCAAAGCAAAGCTTGAGGGTCAGTGGTTGTGGCCATTCATACTCTGATTCTTATGGGAGCCAAGCATAATGAAGCCATTGTGACATCACTGATGTGATTGGCTCTTAGGCACTGGTGGAATGAGGCATTATGACATCACAATATCTGCTCTGGATACCAGAGACTGTCATTCTGTAGTGTCTATCTCAACCTCAGTCCTTCTACACCAGCATTCTTCAAAGCAAAGCTTGTGGGTCAGTGGTTGTGGCCATTCATACTCTGATTCTTATGTGAGCCAAGGATAGAAACATAGAAACATAGAAAATGACGGCAGAAAAGGGCTGTAGCCCACCAAGTCTGCCCTTTCCAAATACCCACCCCCCAAATTCACTCCCTTAGGGATCCTACATGAGTATCCCATTTTCTCTTAAAATCTGACACGCTGCTGGCCTCTATCACCTGCAGTGGGAGTTTGTTCCAATGATCCACCACTCTTTCGGTGAAGAAGTACTTTCTGGAGTCGATATGAAACTTCCCTCCCCTGATTTTCAGCGGATGCCCTCTGGTGGTCGAGGGTCCCATGAGACTGAAGATCTCCTCTTCCGACTCGATACGTCCCGTGATGTACTTAAACGTTTCAATCATGTCTCCTCTCTCTCTTCGTTCCTCAAGTGAGTACAGCCGCAGTTTATTCAGTCTTTCTTCATACGTGAGATCCTTGAGCCCCAAGACCATCCTGGTGGCCATTCGCTGGACCGACTCGATTCTCAGCACATCCTTCCGGTAATGTGGTCTCCAGAATTGAACACAATACTCCAAGTGAGGTCTCACCATGGATCTGTATAACGGCATCATGACTTCAGGTCTTCTGCTGACAAAACCCCTACGGATACGATCCATCATTTGTCTTGCCCTGGAGGAAGCCTTCTCCACTTGATTGGCAGCCTTCATGTCATCACTAATGATCACCCGTAGATCACGTTCCGCAGTGGTCCTGACTAAGGTCTCACCATTTAGTACATAAGTTCTGCGTGGGTTTTTCTTACCCAGGTGCATTACCTTACATTTTTTAGCATTGAAGCCCAGCTGCCAAGTTGCTGACCATCGTTCCAGTAGCAGTAGGTCCTGTGTCATATTATCAGGTAAAATGCTTTTACCTACTATGTTGCAAAGTTTGGCGTCATCTGCGAACAGTGATACCTTTCCTCTAAGTCCTTGCGTCATATCTCTTATGAACAAGTTGAAAAGAATTGGGCCCAAGACCGAGCCCTGCGGCACTCCACTGATCACGTCCGACGTTTTGGATGGGGTACCGTTTACCACCACCCTCTGAAGTCTATCGCTCAGCCAATCCCCAACCCATGTAGGATAATGAAGCCATTGTGACATCACTGATGTGATTGGCTCTTAGGCACTGGTGGAATGAGGTATTATGACATCACAATATCTGCTCTGGAATGTTGCTGCTCAATCTCAGCATTCTTCAAAGCAAAGCTTGCGGGTCAGTGGTTGTGGCCATTCATACTCTGATTCTTCCCTCTCTCCTTAAAGAATGACATAGAAGATGGTTTCCCGCGGTTATCCGCGGGGACGGGAACGGTGATGAATTTTGTCACCGTGTCATTCTCCACCGGCGAGTTCACAATCTATCTAATGTACCTGAGGCAATGGGGAATCTGGTGACCTGCCAAGGGTCACAAGGAGTCGTGTAACTTTAACCACTGCACCACTCTACTGTATTAGTTGCATTGACCATATCCTCTGGTAACAGACTCCACAGCCAAATTATACGCTGCCTGGAAACAAAAAAAAAGCCCGCTCTACAAATTGTTTTTCGTTTCATGGCGTGCCATTTTGTTTTGTTGTTTGGAAATGTTAAAACAGCCATTCTGTATAGACATCTTTTCTGGTTTTTGTGATAAAACTGTTTTACAGGAAACTTAAAACTTGACAGATTATAACCCTGCACAGCAGTTGAGCCAGAATTTTTTTTTTTTTTTTTTTTAAACCTCTGTTGAAGGTCATGTCACTCAAGAAATGGTAGATTTTTCCGGGCTCTAGCTTTCTTGCATACCAGAGCTTTGCAACACTCCCCTGGAAGCACACGTAGCCAGCTGGGTTTTCAGGATTGACACAGTGAACATGCATGAGATATATATACATGTATCAGAGACCCACTGTATGCAAATATTCCTCATGCATATTCATTGTGGTAATCTTGAAAACCATGCTGGCTAGGTGCACCCAGGGCCGCCATCAGAAATTTCTGGGCCCCTTACTGAGCAATCCTATTGGGCCCCCCCACGCACCCCTTCCCCCCCCACTTTTGTCTGGGGGGGGGGGGTGCTATCAGGAAATCGGCAGGGGACAAAAAAAAGTAAGACAGCAGTGTTTATTGTTTATTGTTATGCACAGCAGAAGCATAATACAGGAATTTGTGCTATGGTGGCCTAGGGCCTAGGACCAATGTTCCCTCTAAGGATTGATGAGGTGTGTGCAAAAAAAAATATGCATGAGCGACAAGTTACATATTCCACAAATTTATGAGCAGGCGCGGAGGACGCATTTTTAAACAAATGTAGTTTATCCTTGTACTCCTTATATAATTTTAATCATCTATGGATATGTTTGTATGTTTATTGTTCAAATGGTTTTATTTATTTACCCAAATTTATTTTTGTTATACGCATTGAAAATATTTGATATTGCGTTTAAATCAAAATCTCAATAAACTTGAAACGAGTGCCCGTGAGATTGTGGGAGGGTTAAATACTCAAAGCTTAGAAGAATATCAATTTACTTAAAGTTATTGCTACGTCAGCTTTCTGGTATCTTTACATACAGTGGCGTACCTAGCATATGTAACACCCGGGGCCCATAATTTTTTGGCACCTCCCCATCTGTAAGAAAAACATGATTTTTAGTAACAAACCACACGTCACACATGAGTACCTAGGAAAAGGCAGCATCTTACATATTGCAGTGAGCAGTACATCAATACACCCATTGTAAAACTAAACAAGCCAGACCAGCACAGATCAATCCTACATCGTCAATCCTAACAGAAAACCATGTCTTTCGAACACACAGAACACAGAAAACACCTTCGCCTAGTATGGAATATGTCATCACAAACTAACCCCTCACCCTTTTACAAAACTGTAGTGTGGATTTTAGCCACAGTGGTAACAGCCCTGACGCTCATAGAATTCTGAGCATCAGAGCTGCTACCACTACGGCTGGCGCTAAAAAAGCTCCACAGTTTTGTAAAAGGGGGGATAAAATAGAAATACACAGCTTCAATGCTCTAGCTCAGAGGGCCCAAACTTTTTGGGCTTGCGAGCTACTTTAAAATGACCAAGTCAAAATGATCTATCAACAATAAAATTAAAAAACACAAAGCGCACTATACGCTGAGAAAATGTTAATTATCATTCCTATTCTGGTTTTTTTTTCAAAGAGGTCAAGGCAGATGACTCTATGCATTGTCACCTCAGTAACAACCATACATAAATAGACAAATATACCCCCCATCCTTTTTATTAAACCACAATAGCAGTTTTTAGCGCAGGGAACTGCACTAAATGCCCAGCGCTGCTCTCGATGCTCATAGGCTCCCTGCGCTAAAAAACACTATTGCGATTTAGTAAAAGGGGGCCATAGTGCAAAATATAGACAGCATATATAAATTCAGACACATTTTGATCACTAAATTTAAAATAAAATCATTTTTCCTACCTTGTCTGGTGATTTCATGAGTCTCTGGTTGCACTTCCATCTTCTGACTGTGCATCCAATTTTTCTTCCCTTCTTTGAGCCTGTATGCTTCCTCTCCTCCAGACCTCATTCCATCCCCTAACTTTTTCTTCCTCTCTCCTTGCCCTTTCTTTCTTTTTTTTCCTCTTGATGCCCCCTTTCTTTTTTTCTGTTTCCCTTCTGTCTCCCTGCCTACCCCTTTCTTTCTCTCTACCCTCCACAAAGCCACTGCTGCCACCATCGGGGGAAACAGGCCCCAAAGCCACCGCCGCAACCATCGGGGGAAACAGGCCCCAAAGCCACCACCGCGGCTGCCCCAAGCTCTCTCTGCTTCCCACCGGGCCGACCAGCATTCCCCCGACGTCAATTCTGCCGTCGGAGAGGAAGTTCCACCCAGCCAGGCAGCGATTGGCTGGCCCGAACTTCCTCTCCGACTGCAGCCTTAGGGCGGGTGCACAGCCGGGGCGGACCGCCCCCCCCCCCCCCCTTGGTAGGACACTGAAGACGTGGCAGCGGCTCCTCTCACGAATCTCCACCTGCGTCGGAAGTCCAATGCAGTCGGGGATCTTGAGAGGAGCTGCCGCTGCATCTTTTAACTTTAAAATACAGGCCGCCGCCGCTTCCTCTCACCTCCTCCCGCCCTCGAGTGAGTGACAGAGGAAAGCGTTTGAGCGACGCCACTGAAAATAGTGAGCGATCGCTCATGCGCTCACCTAGGACCCTGGTGGAGCCCGGGCCCCCTGTCAGCTCCGGGCCCCTGAATGCAGGACTGGTAGTACTGCCCTGATGGCGGCCCTGGGTGCACCTCCAGGAGAGCTTTGAGAAGCACCATTTTATACATAAGCTAATTTCACTGCTTAATTTCATCAAGAAGGGACCAACACTCGTAGTTAATAGCTTAACCATTAACTTATTATGTCAGTTCATCCTGTGGCTATGGTTATGTAGTGCCTGGTACCATATATTTATAAAAGGCAGGTAAACAATTCATGACTCAGCTGATGTCAATTCATATTAGGACATTTAGCTGTCAGCAGATTGTCTAGTTTTGCAGTTGATCACGTCATTTGAGAGATGAAGATGGGAGATTGTGCTTCTAATGTCAACTCGGTTCTTCCCTGTAGAAGACTCTTCACCCTCTCCTTCTCTTCCTCCTCCTCCTTCTTCTTCCTCTTTCCTTACTCCTTAATTCTTCTTCTTTTTAGCATAACACTTGAATTATAGGTCGCCTTGAACCTATGTAGGCATAGAGCAACTCACAAATTGTAGATTAGATTACATTGTTGGTCCGGCAGAGCTGCAGAAAAGGTCCCTTTTTCTCTAGCCTGGTAGAAAAATGGCTTGTTGTAGAGGTGCTTAGCAGGGAGAAAGTGGACGAAAGAAGTCACTCTCGCAGCAAAGTGATGTGATCACTGTACTTCTCCGTGCAGGTACAGAGGAAAAAGCTCAACAGATAAAGGGATCCTTTTACGAAGGTGCGCTAGCGGTTTTAACACGTGCTAGACGCTAACACCTCCATAGAGCTGGTGTTAGTATTTTCTGTGTGGCGCGGGGTTAGCACGTGTGGCATTGTAGCGCGTGCTAAAAACGCTAGTGCACCTTCGTAAAACCAAAGTTTCCACGTCTATTTAATGCTTGATATACCGACCATCGACAAGTATCTGGTCGGTCTACAACGCTAAAATTAGGTTAAAAGAAAAAGGGGGCAGTCTAGAAAAAACATAAGTGTTAGACGAGATGAAGACAGATTTGATATGAGAGGTACTAGGGTAAGGATAAGAATAAAATGACATCGAAGTTGAAATAAAAATTTAAAGAGAACGGATGGCGCTTCTTAAAAGCAGTTCTCTTTTGTCATTAGGATCCCTCAATCTCTGCAGGAGAGGGATCCTGTCTCGAGGATCTGTTGGCGACACATTATTATTGCACTTAATAATTTAGGCTGGCTTTTTTATCAAGCTGCGCTAGAGGCTTTTAGCGCGGGCCAGCGCGGTAAATGCTCAAGACGCTCATAGAATTTCTTTGATTGTCGGAGTACTTACCTCCACCGGCTTGCGCTAAAAACCTCTAGCGTAGCTTGATTAAAAGAGGGGGTTAATTTGATATCAGCCCTTATGTTTTTGCCTTTTCACTTAATAAGATAGTACAGAGTGAATTGAAGAAAAAAAAACACAAAAAACCCAAAACCAAGATACAAAGCAAATGAGGCAGTGGAAGAGTAGCCTAGTGGTTAGCATAGTGGCCTGGGGAACTGGATTCTCCTTGGGCAAGTCACTTAACCCTCCATCGCCTCGGGTAAAAAATAAGTACCTCTATATCTTTATTTTTATTAAAAATTTCCATACCGCTTAAATGATTATATAGTCACTTCAGAGCAGTTTGCAAAATACATCCACAATTCCAAATATCTTCACATACACACTATTAACGCACATACACAAATTAAAACACCACAGCATTCCTCTGCCATAAAAAAATTCCCAACAGGTGAGTAGCACTTTGATCTTAATTAAAAAAAAAAAAAAAAAGTCCATAAAAAAGCTATCTTTAATTTCCTTTTAAATTTACGTACATCCAGTTCCGCTCTTAGATTCGTAGGCAAGGAATTCTATCAATTTGGAGCCATTACTGAAAACATTTTTGCCCTAATACGTTCATATTTAATTTCTTCACAGGGAGGAATTTCCAATAAGAGATGTTGACCAGAGCAAAAAACCCATAAGAACATAAGAATAGCCTTATCAATGATCCATCTAGCCCAGTATCCCGTCTTCATGGAGGCCAATCCAAGTCACAAGTACCTGGCAACAACCCAAAAAGTAGCAGCATTCCATGCCACCAATCCAGGGCAACCAGTGACTCAACAGCAGACTATGGACTTTTCTTCCAAGAATTTATCCAAACCTTTTCTTAAAACCAGTTATGTTATCCGCTCATACCACATCCTCTGGCAATGCATTCCAGAGTTTAACTATTCTCTGAGTGAAAAAATATTTCCTCCTATTGGTTTTAAAAATATTACTCGGTAACTTTGAGTATTCCCTAGTCTTTGTAAAAAAAAATTGATCCACTTGAACCTGGTCTACACCACTCATGATTTTGCAGACTTCAATCCTATCTTCCCTCAGCCGTCTCTTTTCCAAGCGGAAGAGCCCTAACCTCTTTAGTCTTGCCTCATACGAGAGGAATTCCATCCCTTTTATCATTTTGGCCACTCTTCTTTGAACTTTTTCTAGTGCCGCTATATCCTTTTTGAGATAAGGAGACCGGAACTGAATGCAGTACTCAAGGTGAGGTCGCACCATTGAGCGATACAGAGGCATTATGACATTCTTAGGGCTCCTTTTACGAAGGTGCGCTAAGCGTTTTAGCGCATGCACCGGATTAGCACGCGCTATAGCAGGGGTCTCAAAGTCCCTCCTGGAGGGCCGCAATCCAGTCGGGTTTTCAGGATTTCCCCAATGAACATGCATGAGATCTATGTGCGTGCACTGCTTTCAATGCATATTCATTGGGGAAATCCTGAAAACCCGACTGGATTGCGGCCCTCGAGGAGGGACTTTGAGATCCCTGACTCAGAGGGACTCTCTTCTCTCTGCAAAGGTCATTCATATTCTTCTAGGGCAGGGGTGTGTCAAAGTCCCTCCTCGAGGGCCGCAATCCATTCAGATTTTCAGGATTTCCCCAATGAATATGCATGAGATCTATGTGCGTGCACTGCTTTCAATGCATATTCATTGGGGAAATCCTGAAAACCCGACTGGATTGCGGCCCTCAAGGAGGTGCTTTGAGATCCCTGCGCTATAGCGTACGCTAGCCGAAAATCTACCGCCTGCTCAAAAGGAGGCGGAAGTGGCTAGCACGCACGGCAATTTAGCATACGCTATTCCACGCATTTAAGGCCCTAATGTGCCTTCGTAAAAGGAGCCCTTAGTCCTGTTTACCATCCTGTTTTATTAGAATCAACTTGTTTACATGTTACCATCTACCATCTTGTATGGTTTCTTGGCCACCTTCGCACATTGGGTGGAAGGTTTCAGCGTATCGTCCACGATGACACCCTGATCTTTTTCTTGAACTCTAACCCCCCAAGATGTACCATAGCATCCGGTAACTATGATGTGGATTATTCTTCCCAATGCGTATCACTTTGCATTTGTCCACATTAAATTTCATCTGCCATTTGGACGCCGAGTCTTCCAATTTCCTAAGGTCTCTGGCAGTTTTTCACAGTCCGCATGCGGGAACAGCTTAGTGTCGTCACCTCGCTCGGAGTTCCAATTTCCAGATCATATTTGTTTAATCTAGTAATCAGATATGTACAATACAAATTTTATTTGTATACTGCCAATACCTCAAAAAGTTGACAGCGGTTTACATTAAGAAATAAAATTACATTTTTGCTTCTTAAACCAGGGGTGGCAGCAGTGGGGGGAGTTTTCTTTTTACGATATCCATGTAAATGTATTGTAAAATATAGATCCAATACATATATATTCTTTGAACCATCTCAGTTAACAGGTTTTCTCACCATGAAACGCCTTGAAGGGGGTCCAATAACATCAAGTTAATTTAGTAGTTAATCCTGTAACCACAATCAGGAAATCGCTATCTTATTGTTTAATTGGATGATTCCATTTTCCTCTTTTTTTTCACTCATTAACATTCTTGGATCTATAAATAATGGACTAAAGATTGATTAAGAAAACTATTTTCTTTGTATTTTATATCCATTTATTATATATTGTAATGTCTTTCTCAATAATCTGAACAAGAAAGTTTTTTTTCTTGATGGTTTTCATGTTAAAATAAATAAAGAATTAAAAAAAAAAAGAAATAAAATTACAATAAAATAACAACGTCACAAGAATTTACAACTTATTCAACACATATTCCTTAAATATGTTTTCAAGGCTTTTTTAAAAACTCTTATAATTATTACACCAATCTGATCTGGTAAAGTTCTCCAAAGTTTAGCCGCTTGATAAGCGATAAACATTCAAGAATATTTTATCCCTCTCACCTGCGGAGAATAGTTAAGCTCTGGAACATGTTGTCAAAGGATGTGCTATGAGCGGATAGCATAGCTGGTTTTAAGAAAGGTTTGGATAAATTCCTGGAGGAAAATTCCATAGTCTGTTATTGAGAAAGACACGAGGGAAGCCATTGCTTGCCCTGTATCAGTAGCATAGAATGTTGCTACACTTTGGGTTTTTGGCTAGGTATTGGTGATCTGGATTGGCCACCATGAGAACGAGCTACTGGGCTTGATGGACCATTGGTCTGACCCAGTAAGGCTATTCTTATGTTCTTTTGTTATATTTTTTCACTCAGAGAATAGTTAAGCTCTGGAATGCGTTGCCAGAGGTTGTGGTAAGAGCGGAGGTTTGGACAAATTCCTGGAGGAAAAGTCCATAGTCTGTTATTGAAAAAGACACGGGGGAAGCCATCACTAGGCCTGTATCGGTAACATGGAATGTTGCTACACATTGGGTTTTGGACAGGTATTAGTGACCTGGATTGGCCACCATGAGAACGGGCTACTGGACTTGCTGAACCATTGGTTTGACCCAGTAGGGCTATTCTTATGTTCTTATGAGGTATATAAGAACATCTCCTTGATGTATTTTAAACAATGTACCACAAAAATTTGAACTGAATTCTACTTCAACCAGAAGCCAGTGTAGTTGCAACTCATGTGGTGTAATTTTATCTCCTTTTTTCAATCCAAATATAAGCCTGAGAGCTGTGTTTTGCAAAGTTTGTATTTTACGCAATATCAGCTTAGGGCAATCCAAAAAAGTGATATTTATTTATTTAAAAGATTTCTCAACCGGCTATTTCTAGGCGGCTTTACAAATAATAACATGCATAAAATAAAGCAAACAAGACTTGTACAAACATCAAAGATTACAGATCATTCAAAGTAGGCAATTAATTCACAGCTCTCCGTAATATATTAATCCAAAACCCAGAATTAGTCAGAAACATCATTCATTGGAATGCTTCTATAAAAAGTGTAGTCTTGTATTACAATAGTGCATCAATGATAAAACAGAGATTGTACTAATAAATGAAATCGATAGGGATCAAAATATTTCCTGATCCTCCTCAATTTCTGAAATAACTCAAAGGATTTTTTTTAAAAAATCAAATGAGTGATATGAAGAATTAACGATAGATTACCATCAAAAAATACTCCAGAATCCTGATAGTTGAAACCACTGGATAATCTATATTATCAATTATCAAAGATTTATCATAAAATCCTGAATAAGGAATATTTACTATCAGTGATATATAATATGTAAAGCAACTATAAAATTGCTACTGAGTTTTTGATTGGCTGAAAATACACTATGCAACAGAGGTTTTGGGGCATGAATTGTGGTGGGTGTTCTATAGTGATTTGGGAGTCGCTGAATTCAAACTGACCTTAATTTTTCAGTATAACCCTCTGATTTTTGGCAAAAGAGCATTATAATGCAAAAATTAACATTTTCGCTTTATTTTCTAATGCTTGGAGTAAATGTTATAACAATCTCTGAAATATTAAAACAGTTTGCCTCAAATTAGATTTTTAAGGTAAAGTATTAATTTTAATGATGATGGAATAATGTGCTATATAATTAAATTGTTAAGGGTGAGGAGGCGGAGCTGGAATCTGCAGTTCTCTGTAGGCCTATTGCATCATCAGCAATTTTCACACAGTTGAGATTAAATCGTCGATTTTGTATCGGGGTTTTGCTTCGTAGTTAAATCGGCGCAATGCGTTACATTATGACTTCTCATGCTATAAATATTTGCGATTTGCTCAAAAACTTTACGTGACAGGAGAAAATGGAGGCTATTTTCATACACAGAAGGTCAAATTCTATAAAGTAAACCTCATTTTCTTCTTGCCCCAGAAAAAAAGTTAAAGGCCCAAATTCTGAAACCGGCGCCTAATGTTAAGGCTCCTATTTCGGAGGCGCCCAACTAGATAATCGCCTATCTAAATTGAATAACAAGCTCAATTAAGCTTTTAAATCAGCAATAATTGAAACTTAGGCGCCTATCAAGAAAGAGCAATTCTGTAACAAGGCGCCTCTAAACATGTAGGCGGCCTTCAAAAAAAAAAAAAAAAAAAAAAGGCGCTAAGCATGTTAGATGTGGGTGTGGCTTCATGTTTGGCGCCTTGTTACTGAATCGCTGCTTTTAAGCGTGCTTAAGCGCTCGCCTGGCCGCCTAACTTTTAGTTGTGCCTAGAGCTGGCCTATTGATTGGGTGCCTCCAAAATAGGTGCCACTTGGCGCGATTCACTAAACAGCACCCAATTTTACTTGAATTGCGCTGAATGGTGCCTATTTTGGCGTCTAAACGTTTTGGCGCTTCGTATAGAATTTGCCCCAAAATTTGTTGCGCAGTCAAATTCACATCTAATTGTAACTTCGTATTATATTGGCCTGATAACATTCCACGGGTTTCTCTGCAGGCCCCTGAGTCGTTAGAGTGTTAACTTCTACCATGGCATTGAAGCCTGAAAAAAGACTCGATTCGTCGGCACTGAAGAAAATTGCAGCAGATATGAGCAATTTAATAGAAAACTTGGACACCAGGGAGCTCCACTTTGAGGGGGAGGAAGTGGATTACGATGCAGGCAACGATCCCAGACTGGCTGGTGAGTTAACATCTCTTCGCTTTGTCTCTCCTGAATGTAAAAACTTTATAACTTTATGGCTCACGGTACATAAAACTAGGGCATAGTTAAGGCTTCCATACTTCTTAGACTGAGGGTGTGAGTGGATTATGAAATACATATTCTTTATTTGCAACTATTATGTTAGGAATTCCAAGTATTTGAAGAGGAATAGAAACTGGAACAGGTAATACAAAGACATAATCAGTATAAAGCCTTGGTGCGACTCCATTTTGGGTATTGTGTACATCTGAAAAAGAGATAAAAGCAGGAGAAGAAAAAATAAAGATTGTGGCATGCTTCAAGAAACTGTCTGTTTGCAAACTCACAGGTCCCCATCCCTTCAAGTTCCCTAAGCTCACTCCGGTTTGCATGAAAAGTATAACCACTGCTATCTGCTCCCCACATTACCCTGTAAGTTGAATAAGGGTCTTCACAGTTTCTGAAAGACCAACTCTTAATGTCTCATTATAGCTCCTCCCCCCCTTAACAAGGTAGTAACATAGTAGATGACGGTAGATAAAGATCTGAATGGTCCATCCAGTCTGCCCAGATGATTCAATTTTAATTTTTTTGTCGTCTTAGCTATTTCAAGAATCCAAAGCTCTACCCGGTACTGTTCTTAGGTTCCAACTGCTAAAGTCTCCGTCAAAGCTCACTCCAGGCCCATCTACACTCTCCCAGCCACTGAAGCCCTCCCCAGCCCATCCTCCACCAAACGGCCATATACAGACCCAGACCGTGCAAGTCTGCCCAGTACTGGCCTTAGTCCTTCAATATTTACTATTCTTTTCTGATTCTAGTTCCTCTGTGTTCATCCCGCGCCTCTTTGAACTCTGTCATCGTTTTCCTCTCCACCACCTCTCCAAGCATCCCACCACCCTCTCCGTAAAATAGAATTTCCTTACATTGCTCCACCTCTCTCTGGATTGCAAGAGCTCATTACTGTATCGGTGGAAAGAAAGAAAAATCTGTTCAAATAAAAATATTTATAAAAAAGTAAGAAGAAAGTCAACAAAAATGGATCAGCTCCAATATGAGGAAAAGTTACACGAGTCATGAGAGCCTGAGGAGTGGCGTGAACTTCCATTTTATATTAGGAAGCCAGAAAATGTTTTTATGCTCAAAAACAATTGAAGCGGCACTGATTTTATTATCCCCCTCCCTCTTTTACAAAACTGCGAAAGCGGTTTTTAGCGCAGGCCGGCGCGCTGAACGCTCTGCGCTGCTCCCAATGCTGAAATAACTCTATGAGCTTTGGGAACAGTGCAGAGCATTCAAGTGTGCCGGCCTGTGCTATAAAACGCTTTTGCGGTTTTGTAAAAAAAAAAAAGGGGGGGTATATGACGTATCCAGAGTGATAGTGATTTCTTAAAGAGAAAAATATGACATCATTGTTCTGAAGTTGTTAGGGGTGAAGATATTTAAGCTGGTATTGTAATCTGTGATAATGTTATTATCATATGTTTTATGAGATATGTATGTTATCATTGTGTACTTTTTGTACATGTTTGTTGATTTTATTATGTATGTTTTTTTTAAAATTGTGTTCTGCTTTTGTAAAAGCAGATTACAGTGATACCTTGGAATCCGAACGCCCCAGTACTCGAACAACTCGCAATCCAAACGAAAAATTTGAGCAAATTTTGCTCCAGAATCTGAACTCTGCTCTGGAATCCTAACGCCCTGCACGTTGTTTGTGTGTGCTTGTGCGTACGTTTCCCCAGTGCTCGGGCCACCCTTAACGTCGTTCAGTTCATTGTCGGAAGCTGTAGCGAAAGCGTCTTGTGTGATTTTCGCCTATGTGTAGTGAGGAAAATACTGTACAGCATTATTATTATTTGTTAATATTTTACCTTAAAATCCAGTGTATTTACTGTTAAAATTTGAGTTTGTGGGACCCAGGAACAGAGTACATAGAATACATAAGAGTATGATGGCAGAAAGGGGCCGACGGCCCAACAAGTCTACCCACTCAAAGAACCCTCCCCCTAAAAGAACCCTCCCCTAAGCATTTCCCTGGAGTGAACCCACATGTTTATTCCATCGTTTCTTGAAGTCGAGCACGTTGCTGGCTTCAACTACCTGACGTGGAAGACCATTCCATCGATCAACCACCCTTTCGGTGAAGAAGTACTTCCTGATGTCGCCATGAAGTCTCCCACCCTTGAGTTTGAGCGGATGCCCTCTTGTTGCCGTGGGACCTGTTTCTATCATTTTCAATGGGAAAAATTGTCTTGGAACTCGAATGGGGTTCTGGAATGGATTAAGTTCGGATTCCGAGGTACTACTGTATAAGCAAATAAACTAAAACTAAACTAAACCTCACTTTGGAGAAAAGACCGCCGGCATAAGAACTGAACAAACTTTAGAAGTTCCTGAGTGGTTTTGAACAAATTCATAGGAAGTGTTTTATTCCACTAAAAAAAAAGAAAAATACTGGGACTTGAGCTAATCCATGCAATTAACTAAGGATAGGAAGATCTTCTAGGTGCTTTCTTTCACGTGAGCCAGACTGGCCACTGTCAGAGGCAGGATGCTGGCTTCAATGGGCCATCTGTGTGTCCCATCGTAGCATGTATGAGGGCTGATTGAAAAGGAATGAAACTGCCTCTGTTTTTCTTTCCAAGAAGTAGACATGGCGATGCTGTGCTGGTTCTTGTGAAGCTCGTGCATTGGCATTTCTTGCCCTGCGGTTGGATTGCCGCAGTCTTCATTGTTGGGTCTCAGCAAGAGGAAGAACTTAGTACGTTTCATCTTAGCAGATGAGGAAGACGTGTGTCTGTGACAGTTTCACCACCGTATGCTTGCCACTACTACTCCTCCTATGAATTATTTCTATAGCGGTACCAGACGCACACAGCGCTGTGCAGAGTGACAAAGAAGATAGTCCCTGCTCGAAAGAGCTTACAATCTAAACAGGCAAGATAGACAAACAGGATGTCATGGATACAGTTAAGGGGAACGGTTAATCAGCTGGCTGGGTTGGAGGGCAGAGAGGAGTACAGGAGAATCAAGCCATTGTGACATCACTGATGAGGTTGACTCTTATTGGTAGAATGAGGCATTATGACATCACAATCTCAGCTCTGCTTCCCAAAGACTGAAACTCTTCACACTACTACTACTATGAATTATTTCTATAGTGCTACCAGCACGCACGCAACGCTGTGCAGAGTCACAAAGAAGACATCTCTGCTCATCACCAGCAGTTTAGAAAAATGACACAAACTAAGGGTCAGAACCCTTTAATGAGAAAGAAATGCCAATTCCCAGCTGGAATATGAATAAAATTAACTTTTATTGCTATAAATAATTTGATATCAAACTGAAATTAGGTGCCATTGGCCTGATTTAGAATTGTTATATATTCTCCTAAGCCACCGTGAAATCCATCCATTTCAAAAATTCTTAAACTATGCACCTCAGATGGGTTAATAAAAACAAACGGACAATCTTTTGGGGGGGGGTGGGGGCATTTTTCCGACTGTTCACATTGGGACGAAGCCTGATTACTTCATACTAGAGAATGACACGGTGAAAAAATTGGTCCCCGTCACCGCCCCGTCCCCGTCTCACCATCCTCTGCACCGCCCCGTCACCGCCATTCCCTTCACCGCCCCGTCACCGCCACTGCCACCCCATTCACCGCCCCGTCACCGCCACTGCAACCCCATTCACCGCCCCGTCACCGTCACTGCTGCATACATAAAAGCCTCAAACGAGTACGATTTTATATACTTTTCTTTATTTACGTATAAAGGAAACATTCTTTAAAACTTTAAAACTTAGTTAAATATTAGTTAATAACTATACAAAAACAAAACACGCAGAGAAAAAATTAATTAATATAAATTCTCAAAACTGACACATTTTGATCACTAAATTTAAAATAGTTATTTTTCATACAATTTTTCAATCACTAATCTTCCACCACCCCTGGGGCTAGCAATGCAAAAACAAACACGACATGTACTTTAAATGCTTACAATGTTAGCCTACATGGTAAGTAGACACGGCCGCTGTACCTAATCGCGGCAAAGATCTCCCTGCCGTGATTAGCATAGTGACCGCGGCTACGGCTGCAAGTCTCCCCTCCCCCCAGCGATCACGGCAGGAGGGCACCCAACCCCTCCTGTAGACCCCCCCCAACGGCCCTCCCGACAATCGCAGCAGAAGGGTACCCAACCCCTCCTGCCGGTCCTCCCAATGGCCTCCCCTAAGATCGCCGGCAGGAGGGTACCCAACCCCTCCTGCTGGACCCCCCCCCCCAACGAACCCTCCCACCCCGGAACCCCCTTAGTCTTACTTTCCAAGTTGGACCGGACGGCTCCTCACACGTATGGCTAGCAGGCTTGCCTCCGTCCAAATGAGGCGGGCCCGCCCCTCCCCTGCCCAACCCACAGGATCCTAGGGCCTGATTGGTCTAGGCACCTAAAGCCACTCCCACTATAGGAGGGGCCTTAGGTGCTTGGGCCAATCAGGCCCTAGGATCCTGTGGGTTAGGCAGGGGAGGGGAGGGGCGGGCCCGCCTCATTTGGACGGAGGCAGGCCTGCTGGCCAGACGAGCGAGGAGCTGTCCGGTCCAACTTGGAAAGTAAGACTAAGGGTGGTGTTTCGGGATGGCAGGGTTTGTTGGGGGAGGGTCCGGCAGGAGGGGTTGGGCACCCTCCTATTGGCGATATAGGGGGCCGTTGGGGGGGTCGGCAGGAGGGGTTGGGCACCCTCCTACCAGTGATCATAGGGGGGCTGTTGGGGAGCTGGCAGGAGGGGTTGGATATCCTCCTGCTGCGATCGTCGGGGGGGCTGTTGGGGTAGGCAGGAGGGGATGGGTACCCTCCTGCCGCGATCGTTGGGGAGGGCTGGTTCTGTCGGCATGAAGGGCTGAGCACCTTCCTGCCGGCGATCGTCGGGGGGGGGGGGCGGGTTCTATTGGCAGGAAGGGTTGATCTGACAAAAGAGGAGCACGTTGAAACACAGGTAAATAGCGGTTCCTAGAAGGGGGCACATTGGCCTGCGGGGACAAATCTTTTCACCATTTTTGCGGGCGGTGAAAACTTTTGTCCCCGTGTCTGCGGCGATTTGGCTTTGGAGTCTCCATAACCCGCAGCCAAACCGCAGCCACGCCGCAGCTGCCTGCGGGGATCGCTCCCCGTGTCATTCTCTACTTCATACCACCAGCTTTCAAGAAGAAGTACATAGACACCGTCACTTGGCGCTCCTTTCACGAAGGTGCGTTAGCGGTTTTAGCGCTTGTATTGGTGGATAAAACAATGAAGCCGGCGGCGCAATGTGCAGCGGCCTCAAAGAAAGCGAACAGAATGTTGGGCATTATCAAAAAGGGTATCACCACCAGAACGAAGGAAGTTATCCTACCACTGTATCGAGCGATGGTGCGCCCGCATCTGGAGTACTGCGTCCAGTACTTAAGAAGTATATGGCGATACTCGAGAGGGTCCAGAGAAGAGCGACTAGGATGATAAGGGGCATGGAAAACCTTTCGTATGCTGAAAGGCTGGAGAAGCTGGGGCTCTTTACCCTGGAAAAGCAGAGACTTAGAGGGGACATGATAGAGACTTATAAAATCATGAAAGGCATAGGGAAGGTGGAGAGGGACAGATTCTTCAGACTAGCGGGGACAAAAAAACAAGAGGGCATTCAGAAAAATTGAAAGGAGACAGTTTCAAAACGAATGCTAGGAAGTTCTTCTTCACTCCCAGAAAAGGTGATAGGACAGAGGACAATATTGGGTTTCAAAAAGGGATTGGATGACTTCCTGAAGGTGAAGGGGATTGAAGGATACAAATAGAGGGTAACTATACAGGTCACTAAACGAATAGGGTATACATGATTTAGGTAAAGGATCACTTACAGGTCATGGACCTGGGGAGCCGCCACGGGAGTGGACTGCTGAGCACGATGGACCCCAGGTCTGACCCGGCAGAGGCAATGCTTATGTTCTTATGTTTTTATGTACCGGATTAGCGCATGCTAGCTGAAAATCTACCACCTGCTCAAAAGGAGGCGGTAGCGGCTAGCGCGCGTGGCAATTTAGCGTTAAGGCCCTAGCGCGCTTTTGTAAAAGGAGCCCTTGGTGTCTTGCCGTGGATACCCACAGACATTTGCATCTCTCCTTGTTGTGGGCATCGGTTTCCTTTAGAAACTAACAAATGTAAACATGAAAGTGTAATCTATATGTATACCAGGGATAGGCAATTCCAGTCCTCGAGAGCCAGAGCCAGGTCAGGTTTTCAGGATATCCACAATAAATCTGCATGAGATAGATTTGCATCTCAAGGAGGCAATGCATACAAATCCATCTCATACATATTCATTGTGGAGATCCTGAAAACCTGACCTGGCTCCGGCTCTTGAGGACTGGAAGTGCCTACCCCTGATGTATACGATAGCACATATTCTACAGGTTGATGTGCACATGAGCGGACTCTGGGAGAAACATGGCTTGTCACATATTTATGTGCATAATTTAGAATATGATAAGTTATGCATAGATCACCAGAACTTAGGTGCACACACTTTTTCAGTTCAAAAATATTTTATTAAATTTTAGAAAATCACAACAATTAAAAAGAAACATATGATGCAGACACTTAGCACTAGCTTTCGCTGGTGCAAGTGCTTGCACATACATATATACAGTGGTACCTTGGATTACGAGCATAATCCGTTCCAGGAGCATGCTCGTAATCCAAAATGCTCGTTTATCAAAGCGAGTTTCCCCATAGGAAATAATGGAAACTCACTTTGATGCGTTCCTCCCCCCCCCCCCCCCGAGAACCGGCATTGCTCCCCTCGAAGGTCCCCCCCTGCGATCCGGCACCCCCCCTGCCTCGAACCGGCACCCCCACGCCACGATCCGACGCACCCCCCTGACACGATCCGACATCCCCCCCGACACAATTGGGCAGCCCCCCGCCGCTTCTTACCCTCATCTGGGCACTCTAGAAGATCGGACTCCTCATCTGCTGGGCCTTGAGCATCTGAACATGCTCAAGGCCTGCGAGTTCACGTTCACGTTCAGAACATGAACTCACAGGCCTTGAGCATGCTCAGATGCTCAAGGCCCAGCAGACGAGGGCCGATCTTCAAGAGTGCCCAGATGAGGGTAAGAAGCGGCGGGGGAGTGCCCAATCGTGTCGGGGGGGGGGTGCCGGTTCGAGGCGGGGGAGGGGGTGCCGGATTGCGGGGGGAGGGGGGGTGCTCGTAAATCGAGCCATGCTCGGTTTCCGAGGCACAATTTTGCAAATGTTTTGCTCGTCTTGCAAAACACTCGCAAACCGGTGCACTCGTAAACCAAGGTACCACTGTACCTGGATAAGATAAAATTATGAAATGGAAAGTTGGTGCCTGTTATCCTTTATAGAATATATTATAGAATATATGCCTATAAGTGCACTGATACAAAATATATGCCTTGAAGGCTTCCAGAATCCATAGACAAAAAAGGGGGTAAATGTGTCGATAATTTAACCCTCTAGCTGTCATAAGAACATATGAATAGCCTTACGGGGTCAGACCAATGGTCCATCAAGCCCAGTAGCCCGTTCTCAAGGTGGCCAATCCAGGTCCCTAGTACCTGGACAAAACCCAAAGAGTAGCAACATTCCATTCAGAATCCTAAATAATAGCAAGATTCTGGAATCCCAAAGAGTAACAAAAGATTCTGGAACCCCAGAGTTGCAACGTTCCATTCAGAACCATAAGGAGTTGCAACATTCCATGCGGAATCCTCAAAGAGTAGCAACATTCCATGCTACTGATCCAGCAGTGGCTTCCCCTATGTCTTTCTCAATAACAGACTATGACCTTTCCTCACCAGATAACCACAAAAAGCAAGACAAAATATAAAAAGTGCCAAAATAGTTCAGCGCTGAGGGCCTGATTCTGGAAACGGCACCTGCGCATCCAGAATCGCATCTATTTTCTTCTACAGACGCATTAAATGTAGACCAGCATTTTACAGGCCTGCATTTAAGGCATCTGACTCACGCCTATGAGAAGTGCCTAGGCACGCCTACAGACGCCTAAGGCAGCTTCCAGCGTAAACCACGCTTATGCCAGCCTTAGGCATCCTAGGCATGCCTAGGTGCCTTCATACATTCTTGAATGATGCCATGCATCTTGTTTGGTCCATTAGTCGGTGGTAGGACTCCTCCTGCCACCTGCAATCAGGATGCCGTTTTTAGAATCAGGCCCTAAGGGCACGCGCTATAGGAAAGTGTTTAGCAGAGTTCCTGGGCCTAACTTTTGGCACTGGACTTAAGCCTGCCTAAACCCTGGTGTAAATAACAGCACCCAAATTAGGCGCATAAGGCAGTGCTCTGTAGTTCTGTACGCAATTTTTTTGCTTATAATTTTTGTCAACACCCTGGGTATGTTCTTTCTTACCGCTATAAAATGCTGCCGCAGATTTCGCACTATCTTGTACTGTGATGTGTGTAGCCTTTTATTTTGGATGCTAGCTGTACAATGTTTTTATAATCACATCATTTTTTTAAAGACTAGAACTGGACGGCTCTTTTCAGCAGCCAGATAACTCACTACATTGTGAATAAATTACATTACATTACATTAGTGATTTCTATTCCGCCATTAATTTGCGGTTCAAGGCGGATTCCATCCAAACTAAAACAAGAATTACATTCAACATTTGAAGGAATAAAATAAGCGATGACTTAAAATTTTTTTAAGGTAATAAGAATGTCGGGTAAAAGAGTTACCAACGGGAAGTAGAAGTCTTTAGGAGATAGGAATAGGGTGAATTATGGGGTTTTAGATAACGTTTGGTAAATATAAGAATATTAGAGAGTATTAAATCTTTTTTTTTTTTTCAACTCTAATTTGAAGTAAGTTAAATCTCTGTGTTCTGTTTTTATGTTTTCATTGGGCACAGTTATACCATTCTCCGCCATTTACGATACGCAAGGATTTAAAGAGCCCAACATTCGAACCTATCTAACTGGATGTCCAATTAAAGTGCGGGTTCTGGAAGTTGAACGCTTCACTTCAACATCAAAGGTCAGAACTTCCATCCTAGATTAATAGGAGTAGCAAAATGTTGCGTTAAAAGTCCATAATTCACTTTATATAGAACTGAAAAATGATCCCTCGGTTTCTCTTTTGCAGCCTAAGAAAATGCTGCAGTTCATACACTGCTTGATATTAAAACACTTTATAGAGACCAAGAGTTTTGTAGAACTGTGTCCATTGTGATTGTATCCTGTCCAAACCAATATGTTTATAAACAGAAGATGAGTTGAAAGTCGGTGTTGGGCAGCTATGCAAATATTATACCCCGGGCAGCAGGAGATGCTAATCAAATGTGGATCTACAGGTCCCAGCATGCACTAGGCCGCCACCGCACATTGGGCAGAAGGTTTCATCGTATTGTCTAAGATGATACTCGGATTCTTTTCTTGGGCACTAACCCCCAAGGTGGACCCTAGCATCCGTTAACTGTGATTCGGGTTATTCTTCCCAATGTGCATCACTTTTTTGCAGTTGTCCACATTAAATTTTATCTGCGACTTGGATGCCCAGTCTTCTAATTTCCTAAAGTCTGCCTGCAATTTTTCACAATCTGCATGCGTTTTATCAACTTTGAACACTTTGGTGTCACCTGCAGATTTAATCACCCCACTTGTCATTCCAATTTCCAGGTCATTTATAAATAAGTTAAATAGCACCGGTCCCAGTACAGACCCCTGTGGCACTCCACTGTTTACTCTCCACCATTGAGAAAAACGACCATTTAACCCTACCCTCTGTTTTCTATCCAATAACCAATTCCTAATCCACAACTGAACTTTGCCACCTATCCCATGACTCTAATTTTCTCAGGAGCCTCTCATGAGGAACTTTATCAAAAGCTTTCTGAAAATCTAGATACACTACATCAGCCGGCTCACCTTTATCCACATGTTTATTCACACCTTCAAAGAAGTCAAGCAAATTTGGTGAGGCAAGATTTCGCTCGACTGAACCCATGCTGACTCTCTCTCATTAAATCATGTTTGACTATGTGTTCCACCATTTTATTTTTTATGTTACCACCATTTTGCCCGGCACTGAAGTCAGGCTTACTGGTCTGTAATTTCCTGGATCTCCCCTGGAATCCTTTTTAAAAATTGGCGTAACATTGGCCACCCTCCTATCTTCAGGTTCTATAGTCGATTTTAGCGACAGGTTATAGTCCACCAACAGCAGATCAGTACCCTGGGATGTATATCATCCTGTTCAGACAATTTATCACTTTTTAACTTGTCGAATCACCGAGATTTCTTTCAGTTCCTCCACATCATCACCCTTGAAAACAATTTCTGGTTCAGGTAGATCTTTTACATCTTCTCTCTGCTATGGCCTTATCCTCCCTGAGCGCCCCTTTTGCTCCTTGATCATCCAACGGTCCCAGTGATTCCCTCACAGGTTTTCTGCTTCTGATGTACCTAAAAAAAAAGTTGTTATGAGTTTTTGGGGCGGTGCTTTTGATTGGAAAAACCACGAATACGGAGGGGGAAGTGTATAGTCTAACTCTCCTATTTTATTTTTTAGGCTTCTAGCGTTGTATAGAGACATTTCAAATTGTGTAAATGTGGGGGCTGTCAATCAATGTATGTATTATTGATTTATATGAGAACTGATATTGACAAATTTGTGCATATATTGAACTAAAGTTTTATTTGAAATATAACATATAGTAACATAGTAGATGACGGCAGATAAAGACCCGAATGGTCCATCCAGTCTGCCCAACCTGATTCAATTTAAATTTTTTTTTTTTCTTCTTCTTAACTATTTCTGGACAAGAATCCAAAGCTTTACCCTGTACTGTGCTTGGGTTCCAACTGCCGAAATCTCTGTTAAGACTTACTCCAGCCCATCTACACCCTCCCAGCCATTGAAGCCCTCCCCTGCCCATCCTCCACCAAACGGCCATACACAGACGCAGACCGTACAAGTCTGCCCAGTAACTGGCCTAGTTCAATCTTTAATATTATTTTCCGATTCTAAATCTTCTGTGTTCATCCCACGCTTCTTTGAACTCAGTCACAGTTTTACTCTCCACCACCTCTCTCGGGAGCGCATTCCAGGCATCCACCACCCTCTCCGTAAAGTAGAATTTCCTAACATTGCCCCTGAATCTACCACCCCTCAACCTCAAATTATGTCCTCTGGTTTTACCATTTTCCTTTCTCTGGAAAAGATTTTGTTCTACGTTAATACCCTTCAAGTATTTGAACGTCTGAATCATATCTCCCCTGTCTCTCCTTTTCTCTAGGGTATACATATTCAGGGCTTCCAGTCTCTTCTCATACGTCTTCTGGCGCAAGCCTCCTATCATTTTCGTCGCCCTCCTCTGGACCGCCTCAAGTCTTCTTACGTCTTTCGCCAGATACGGTCTCCAAAACTGAACACAATACTCCAAGTGAGGCCTCACCAATGACCTGTACAGGGGCATCAACACCTTCTTCCTTCTACTGACTACGCCTCTCTTTATACAGCCCAGCATTCTTCTGGCAGCAGCCACTGCCTTGTCACACTGTTTTTTCGCCTTTAGATCTTCGGACACTATAACCCCAAGGTCCCTCTCCCCGTCCGTGCATATCAGCTTCTCTCCTCCCAGCATATACAGTTCCTTCCTATTATTAATCCTCAAATGCATTACACTGCATTTCTTTGCATTGAATTTTAGTTGTCAGGCATTAGACCATTCCTCTAACTTTTGCAGATCCTTTTTCATATTTTCCACTCCCTCTTCGGTGTCTACTCTGTTACAAATCTTGGTATCATCTGCAAAAAGGCACACTTTTCCTTCTAACCCTTCAGCAATGTCACTCACAAACATATTGAACAGGATTGGCCCCAGCACCGAACCCTGAGGGATTCCACTAGTCACCTTTCCTTCCTTCGAGCGACTTCCATTAACCACCACCCTCTGGCGTATGTCCGACAGCCAGTTTCTGAACCAGTTCACCACTTTGGGTCCTAACTTCAGCCCTAGCTTCTTTACATGACGAGAGATGCATATTTAATAGGGATATCCTGAAAACCTGACTGGTAGGTGGTCTTCCAGGTCAGGTTTGAGAACTACTGTTTCAGGACATCTGAAGTAATAAGTTCCTAACGCCGTAGTGTCCCTAATCATTCCTTCCTTCTCCTATATTCCCTAAAGATCACTTAGATCCTCCCCACAGACCTTATTATCCATCCCGTCTTTAAATTACATTAATACAATGCGTACATCTATCTTTTTGTTAACTGCTCCATCATTATGGAATTCCACTAGAGAAATTGTGCTAGATGAAATCTCTTTGTGCCTTTTTTTTCCCGCTACAGGTACCGAGCCCAAATATTTACACTATCGAATTGACTCACGGAGAATTTACGTGGCAAGTAAAACGGAAATTCAAGCACTTCGAGGAGCTACACCGAGAACTTCTTAGATACAAAGCTTTCATCCGCATCCCTATTCCTATACGGAGGTAACAGCTTCACTCATTGAGGAAGTAATCATTTTGTATAATTTTTGTTAATACTCTTTTTCTATTCACTTGCAATTTTTAGAGGATGCCTTGCTCGGAACGCTTCACGGCAAGTTTCCACAACATAATCAGCATGCAGGAGGGAGTGGTTGATCTTGAACCAAAAATAGGACAGTTGGAGCATTCTAGTATTAGGAAAGTCCTGTTTCCTGTAGGGATGTACACGGAAAAATTTTGAGTTCATTTTCTGATTTTTTTTTTTTTTTTTTTTTGCCAGTTTCAAACTTTTTGGGGGGTTTGTTTCTGTTTTTACTCTTTAGCTCTTGGGTTAAGGCGTATTAAATTGATTTTGCTTGTACTTTTTTGTATGCAGAAAATTGATGAACCAAATAGAGTATTATTAGACGGATGTTTGAGTTTTGACTAGAAGCTTGCCAAAGATGGCAGCCCTTTAGACATCAGAAGGGAGTGTCTGTCAGCAAGGTGAAAACCTGAAAGTGAGAAGTGATTTGTTCAGTAGGTGGGATTTATACCAATTTAATCTAGCTTAATTAAGTACTTGTATTCTGCTTAGCCCAGAGAATTCGAGGTGGATCACAAATAACGGTATATAAAATCATTTTTCATACATAAAAGAATATAAAAAGAATCCAATATACCGTATATTTTGCTCCATAAGATGCACTTTTTTCCACCAAAAAGTGGGTGGAAAAAGGGTGCGTCCTATGGAGTGAATTCCCAAACCCCCTCTCTCCTGTTATCTTATTTAGATCAGGGTTTCTCGCCCGCTGCCGCTGCTACTCGTCGCTCGCTCGCTGCCGCAAGTAGAGGAAGAGAAAGGCCTGGCAGGTGCAGAGATTGCACACTGCTGGCTCAGAAGCCTTCCCCCCGATGTCAATTCTGACATCGGAGAGAAGATCTGGGACCTTCTCTCCCACGTCAGACTTGACGTCGGGGGTAAGGCTTCTGGGCCGGCGGTGTGCAATCGCTGCACCCGCCTGGCCCTTCCCAGCAATTCGTTCTGTTCGGAGGAAGTGAAGTGCTGCTGGCTCCTCGCTCGTCCCTCACTCTCGGGCTACAGCGAGGCCATGGCTTGTGGTGCCGCACTGACTGGAGTTCAATCCGCTACTGAGCCAGGTGTCCCCCCACCGCTGCTGCTTCATCCCACCTGGAGCACTCACCCTTCGGCGATGTGTCTTAACAGCGGCAGCAGCGGGAGGTAATTAAATCTAGCAGGCGGGCAGGCTTAAGGGGGGGAAAGGATAAAGGCTGGAAGGCAGTGAGGAGAACATAGGCTGGAAGGCAGTGAGGGGAACATAGGAGGAATGGAGGAAGGGACGATTGAGCCTGAGGAAGGTCACCTCCTTAATCCCCCAGTGGTTGTTGCCTCCCCCCCCCACACCAAATGTGAAACTGGCAATTTATATAGGACTCTGTGACAACCATGAGAAAAATAAACATTTATGCTCCAAAAATGACTGATAGAGACATTTACTGGTACGTTCCGTGACATACATATACAAGGGGCCGCTGGAAAGCTCTCAGTCCACCAACAAAGTTGGGGCAGCCTGCATCAAGGGCTGTACATTTAGGCCCAGATTCTCTATATGGCGCCAATATCAGCGGCCGCCAATCGTGTGTCAGTCGCATGACTGCGCCCTATAGAGAATTGCACCTCAGCGAAATATAGTCGCCCTAAATGTAGGCCAGTCTTCTCCGGGCCTACATTTCTGACACATATCTTTGTCTTGAATCAAGCCTTCGTCGGCAATTTAGGCAACCTAATGCCACTTCTGGTGTTAGCCGCGCCCATAGTGGCTTTAGGTGGCCTAAAGCACCTACGTATTGTGACCAGCCAGGTATTCTCCCTGCCCAGGTCCCAGTTAGGACAAAAGAAAATGGAGGAGAAAAGAAATCCCGGAGAGGAATTGGGAAGGGACAGGTAGCTTCTGAGCTTGATAATTACATTGACCACCGGGGGAGCTCAAGAGGCCCTTGGAACACTGCCAGGGCTGACACTGCAGGGCGTCGCCCCAAGATATTTAAACCTGGTGCAGAGAACAGGAAAGGAAGCCAGCTAGGGAGAACCTTTAAGCCCTTTCTCCCTAGAGAGCCAAGGGAGCCAAGCAGGTGCAACAAGCCTATTCCTATGGAGGTGATAGAGGCTGGCCAGGCTGAGGAATTCAATTTTCCAGAAGAACAGGACATGGAATTTGAAGAAGGTTTGGCAGAGTTTGCTCCTGAGGTTACTGAAGCCATGCAGGTGGACTGGGCCTCAAGCTGCAAACAGTGAGTTTGTTTGTTTTTTCCAAGTAACTGTTTGCTGGCTGTGTTTTTTTTTATGTTTTTGCAAAGCTAAAGAGTGTCATTGTGGGGAGAGGTTTTGCTATCACCCAGGGAGGGAATTTTTGGAAGCAATTTGTTGTGCTTTTGACTTGCAAAACCTATGGCACTCTCCTTTACCTGGCAGTGATATTTTAGACTGCCAGAGGCTTTAACTTTGAGCACTATAGTTTGGAGAACAAGTGCCCTGACCTTTATTTGTGTTTGGGCAACTATCTGCTGGGAAGCAGGCAGAGCTAGCTCTGAGGAAAGCTGGAACCTCAGGTGCGGCTGGGACTAAAATTAGTGCTCACAGAAAGTTTGGACTTTATTTTGGTGCTGTTTATTGTTCAAGCCTTTTGGCATTTTTGTTTTGATGCTGTTTGAGAATTCTGACAATTCTGCAGCTGTAATAATGAACTTCCTACCCTCATGAAAGAATGAGTAAAGTTGAATTATTTGCCTATGAACTTTAATTGTGGTGCATTTGATTTTGGTTCCTGTCTAAGAACAGTTCAGTCCTGCAGGGTGACTCCATCTCGGGTCACACGCTGGTGTTCTATTTTTGCGTTGCCACTTGGAGTGCTGTTGAGCCCTGGTCTGGGCTACAGTGGGCTACATAATTTGGTGTCAGAAGTGGGATATTGCACCTCCTGCAGGACACTCAAGGAACTGCAATTAAAAAAAAAAAAAAAAAAAAAAAAAGTTTTGTTCTGGAGCTTTATTTTTTTTGGGGGGGCTGTGTTTGGAATACATGGCTGGACTGTTTTGGTGTGTGATTAAACTGTTTATTGGATCCTGTGAACTGTGCAACTGATCCTGTGACCTATCCGTGGGAGGAGTCTGTGTGGCCAGAACCGGAAGGAGGACAGTGCAACTAGGAGCGGCATAGCTGTTCCAGTCGTGGTGCGAGGAGGAGCTGTGTTCCAGTCCTGAGGGAGGATCGTTTGGAGCCAGTCAAGGGAGCCGAGTTCCAGGACGACCCAAGACCCGGAGGGACCAGTGGATCCAGACCGAACCCAGCTCCGGACCGGTGACAGCACGGGCGGTGCACCCAATCAGCACAAAGGCGCAGACTCATCAGTGCCTCCGGTAAGGGTACCCGGGGTAGCTGGTGAGGATTAGGTAGTGCTGGTTGGGGAGGACTGGAGGCTGGGGGAGGTTATAGAGAGGGGAACGCTCTGTATACTGCCACACTTGGGTCCCTCTTTCTTGTTGTTTGCTTTCTAGGTCTTCGCTATGGAGCAGGCCCAGATGTTTGCAGAGCTGGCTGAGGAGCATAGGAAGCAGCGTGAGGACCTGGAGGCCATCTTGAAGGCGCGGGACGAACGCCGACAGGCTAGCCAGGAGGAGATGAAGCAGCAGCAGGGTAGCTTGCTGGAAGCCATGCAACAACAGAATAAGCTCTTCAGACACTTCTTGGAGCAAAGGACTATACACCCGGAACGACCATCATTAACAAGCATGTCGGTTGCGGATCCGGTAGGACTATCTGATTTTCCACCTATTAACTTATGGCCGATAGCAACCAAAGACACAACTACTGGGAAGATGGCAGGACCTGTTGGGTGGTTTCCTGAGCAAAGGATGGAACGGTTGTTGCCCTGCTTGGCTGGGGAGGAAGAAATAGGAACCGACCTTGATGCTCCTGAACCCTCAGGCGAAAATATGTATCAGTCCCAGATAGGACCATATAAACCACTCTCAGCCAAGATTGGTAGGAAAAGAGTGAGGAAAGCTACTCATAGAGTCCCTCAGACCTCTCCTCATAGACTTAGTTCCCCAAACCAACATAGGAGAGCTTATAGAGAAGGGAGGATGGGACATATACAAAAGGGAAAAAGTAAAATGATTAACTTGTCCAGCCAGGGCACCAGAGGTAACTCTGAAGCGTCCGATTCCAATACCCCAGGGCAAGGACTACAGGCTGCATTCACTGTTAGGGTCTCCGTGGGTGGACAGGAGACAAAAGCCCTTATCGACACAGGAGCCGATCAGTCAATGATGGCTATGCAATTTTGGAAGAAAGTGTTCCCTGGAGAGAAAGAAGTTTCCCATTCCCAGAGGGTGGTTATCAAATGTATACATGGTGATGAAGTGATGTATTCTCTGAGGTCCACTTCCGTATTATACCAAGATAGGGTGTATCAGATTTCTGTGGCTTTGGTCCCAGGAGCCCCATATGATCTAATTTTGGGTCAGGACTGGCCTGGGTTGGGCGAAGTCATGGGGTCTAAGCAGGGCCTAGTTAACACTCGCTCACAGGGTCTGCCAATGGTAGAAACAGAAGGTGAGCTTGGAAAGATATTTCCCTTTCAGGAAGGGGTTGTAGAAAGGCCGGCTCAGAAGCGAACGAGAGCTTCAAGAGCCCAAAACCGGAGGCAGAAGCAACAGAGGGCCCAGTCATTGAAGAGGGCTGGTCAGATGCAGGAATTTCCAGGATTACCCCGGGAGATAGTTGATACTTTTCCCACTTTTCCTAGTGAGCAGCGAACCGACCCTTCGTTACAAGACCTCTGGCGGCAGGCTACAGGTCTACAGGCAGGTAAAACAAGGCTTAAGATTACCAGAGGTCTCCTGTTTAGGGAGGAAGTATGCCCAGAGGCCTCAGGGGAAAAACGGGAACAATTAGTGGTCCCGAAGGGATTTCGCAGGATCATACTACAGATGGCTCACGACTCTCCTTTAGCCGGGCATAAGGGGATACAAGCTACTCAGGCCCAGGTCCTGGGCAGGTTCTTTTGGCCAGGGTTGAGACAGGAGGTAGAAGAGTTCTGTAAGTCCTGCCCCACCTGTCAGCGGCTAACCTTAAGTAAGCCGGCTCGAGCACCCCTTATCCCTATTCCAGTGGTGAGCGAGCCCCTTAGGCGGTTGGCAATGGACATAGTGGGCCCTTTAGAAAGAACTCCACGGGGGTATAATTTCATTTTTGTAGTAATGGACGTGGCTACAAGATTTCCCTGGGCCTTTCCATTACGCAAAACTTCATCTAAAGTATTAATGAAGGAGCTGATGAATTTATTTTGTATGGTGGGTTTTCCCCGGGAGGTTCTATCCGATCAGGGAAGTAACTTCCTATCTAGGGAGATGGAAGAGTTTTTAAGGGACCTAGGGATTAGGCATATCAGGACATCCGCTTACCATCCTCAAGCAAATGGCCTGGTTGAGCGCTTTAACCAATCACTGAAACATATGTTGAAGAAAGGATTAAAAGGAGAGATGAAAGATTGGGATTTGTTCCTTCCCTATGTATTGTTCGCGGCCAGAGAAAGGGTACAGGATTCTTTAGGGGTTAGTCCCTTCGAGATGATGTATGGGCGCACACCCCGAGGACTCCTGGACGTCGTTAAGGAAGGCTGGGATCCCTCAGAGGAGACCGAAATGAATGTGTTGTCACATTTAGCCCAATTGAGGCAGAGACTAGCCCAGTTGGCTGACTTAGGTAAGGAAAATTTGGAATGGGCCCAAAATGAACAGAAAACATATTACGATAAGAAGGCTAAAGACCGCCAGTTTGAAGTAGGACAGAGGGTGTTGATATTGGTGCCCTCAGACCCACACAAGTTTCTGGCACATTGGAAAGGGCCAGCCACAATAGTTGAGAAACTAGGTCCGGTGAATTATAGAGTAAAAGATGAGAAGAACCATCTCCAGACCTATCACGTGAACCTTCTGAAACAGTGGAAAGACAGGGAAACGTTAGCATTGGTTGCCCAACGATATCAAGAGGATGATTTAGGTCCTCAGATAGCCGACATGGGACGGGAAGAGAAGGTTAATGTGGGCCCGGAACTTTCAGTAACCCAGGCACAGCAGGTGCAGGCTCTAGTAGGAAAGTTTTCAGATGTGTTTTCCCACATTCCGGGTCATACGAAAGGAATCGCCCACGACATCATAACTGCCCCAGGTAGGATAGTGAGGGTCCGACCTTACCGATTGTCCGAAGAAAAAAAGAAATTGGTTAATGGTTTAGTTCAGGAAATGTTGGCATTGGGAGTCATCGAACCCTCGCTGAGTCCCTGGTGCAGCCCAATTGTGATTGTCCCAAAGGCAGATGGGTCCCCCCGTTTTTGCATTGATTTTCGTCAGGTCAATGAGGTTTCGCAATTTGATGCGTTTCCTATGCCGAGGGTGGATGAGCTGTTGGACCGTCTTGGTCAGGCGCGGTATTTGTCTACCATTGACCTTACCAAAGGGTACTGGCAGATTCCTCTAACAGCTGCTGCCAAGCCCAAAACAGCATTTAGTACCCCCTATGGACTCTATCAATTTACCCGTATGCCTTTCGGACTTCACGGGGCTGCTGCGACTTGTCAACGCGCAGTTAACGAGGTCCTAAGGGGACACCAGGCCTACGCAGAGGCCTACCTAGATGATATTGTCATTTATTCTGCGTCGTGGGCCCAACACCTAGAGCATGTTACAGCAGTACTGGAATCTCTCAGGAGGGCGGGATTTACTATAAATCCAAAGAAATGTTTTCTGGGGCAACATGAAGTAAAATACTTAGGATACACAGTAGGGCGAGGGAAAATTAGGCCCCTGGTGGATAAGGTCCAGTGTATCCAGGACTATCCACGTCCTACTTCAAAGAAACAGTTGCGGGGATTTCTGGGTCTTCTTGGATACTATAGGAGGTTTATCCCGGATTTTGCTACCAGAGCTACTCCGTTAACCAATATGTTAAAAAAGGAGGGTCCCGACAAATTACCCTGGGGGTCTAGCAGTATGGAGGCTTTTCAGGACTTGAAGGGGAGTCTTTGTAAGCAACCTGTCTTGACTGCTGTGGATTTTAATAAACCATTCACTCTACAGACAGATGCTTCCGGGTGTGGATTAGGAGCCATCCTTAGTCAGGAGGAACAGGGACTTGAACACCCCGTCCTGTATTTAAGTAGAAAATTACATCCTAATGAAAGAAACTATGCAGTAGTAGAGTTAGAATGTTTGGCAGTTAAGTGGGCGATGGAGACGCTTGTACACTACCTGGAAGAGCGTGCGTTTACTCTTGTTACTGATCATGCTGCATTAAAATGGTTGAGCACGATGAGGAACAATAATGCACGGCTCACTCGGTGGTATCTTGCACTGCAAACCTTCCGTTTCACAGTGGTACACCGACCGGGCAAGTTAAATACTAATGTTGACATTCTTTCCCGGATCCCAGAAAACACTGTCCAACCCCATGCTTATAGGGATAAGCAAGGTTTAAGGGAGGGGGTATGTGACCAGCCAGGTATTCTCCCTGCCCAGGTCCCAGTTAGGACAAAAGAAAATGGAGGAGAAAAGAAATCCCGGAGAGGAATTGGGAAGGGACAGGTAGCTTCTGAGCTTGATAATTACATTGACCACCGGGGGAGCTCAAGAGGCCCTTGGAACACTGCCAGGGCTGACACTGCAGGGCGTCGCCCCAAGATATTTAAACCTGGTGCAGAGAACAGGAAAGGAAGCCAGCTAGGGAGAACCTTTAAGCCCTTTCTCCCTAGAGAGCCAAGGGAGCCAAGCAGGTGCAACAAGCCTATTCCTATGGAGGTGATAGAGGCTGGCCAGGCTGAGGAATTCAATTTTCCAGAAGAACAGGACATGGAATTTGAAGAAGGTTTGGCAGAGTTTGCTCCTGAGGTTACTGAAGCCATGCAGGTGGACTGGGCCTCAAGCTGCAAACAGTGAGTTTGTTTGTTTTTTCCAAGTAACTGTTTGCTGGCTGTGTTTTTTTTTATGTTTTTGCAAAGCTAAAGAGTGTCATTGTGGGGAGAGGTTTTGCTATCACCCAGGGAGGGAATTTTTGGAAGCAATTTGTTGTGCTTTTGACTTGCAAAACCTATGGCACTCTCCTTTACCTGGCAGTGATATTTTAGACTGCCAGAGGCTTTAACTTTGAGCACTATAGTTTGGAGAACAAGTGCCCTGACCTTTATTTGTGTTTGGGCAACTATCTGCTGGGAAGCAGGCAGAGCTAGCTCTGAGGAAAGCTGGAACCTCAGGTGCGGCTGGGACTAAAATTAGTGCTCACAGAAAGTTTGGACTTTATTTTGGTGCTGTTTATTGTTCAAGCCTTTTGGCATTTTTGTTTTGATGCTGTTTGAGAATTCTGACAATTCTGCAGCTGTAATAATGAACTTCCTACCCTCATGAAAGAATGAGTAAAGTTGAATTATTTGCCTATGAACTTTAATTGTGGTGCATTTGATTTTGGTTCCTGTCTAAGAACAGTTCAGTCCTGCAGGGTGACTCCATCTCGGGTCACACGCTGGTGTTCTATTTTTGCGTTGCCACTTGGAGTGCTGTTGAGCCCTGGTCTGGGCTACAGTGGGCTACAGTATGCATAATTCCGGCACATATTTAAATGCCAGTAGATGGTTTAATGGTGCTTTTTTTTTTTTTGCCATTTTAAACAGTGTTTGTGTATAAACTTAAGGCGCTGATAGGGTGCCATTTCTAGAATTTCTCCCTTAGTCTAGTGATTTCCCCCTTTCTTTGTTCCATCGGAAAAATACGGAATGAAAAAAGTAGAAAATCACTGGAATAAGCGTATAACCCTCGATGGAGACTGCCCCAACTTTGTTGGTTGGGCTGAGAACTTTTCGGTGGCCCCTCACCTAGGGGTCCTTTTACTAAGGTCCGCTGGCCGTTTTAGTGTGTGCTAAATGCTAATGCGTCCAGTAAAAGGACCCCATAAATTGGCATTTCAGCTCATACACATTTATGCGCCAGCAGATTTAAATATTTATGTTGCCATACCAATCCTGTTGATATTTTAGTCATTAATGGTTCTGAAAGAGATACACAAAAGTGGACCAAGATCTTTCCTGCACATAACTATTTTTATTGGCAAAGCACTGACGGATGAAAAGACCCAACATGGGGCCATGTTACGGCAATAACCATCTGCTTCAGGGGTCACAAATATTCTGTCAGATGTGTTATTATGTCAAAAGATCTACTAAATAAGGAAACTTAAAGAAATGTCCAATAAATATAAATGCCAAATACTGAGGACAAAACTATATTAAGTGGATTTTTTGTTAGACCTCAAACACCCAAGGCACTACTTTTTATTTCTATTCGTGCCCTTACTGGGGTGGTGTTTTCATCATTGGTCTTAGCAAGTCGCATGTGCAACAAATTCTTTTATATAAATTAATTTTCATCAGCCTCTGCTTAAATTATAAAGTGCATGAAGTGCTGTAAAGTGCTAATGAATGCTGTAAAGGAAAGGCACTTATTTTTATGCCCGACGGCTGCCCAACCGTTTCACTCTTAGTTTCGTCAGGGGCTATGCCTCCTTTAATACAAACACCATCATTTTTAATTAGGAAAGCCCTTACTTTGATCTAAAGATGCTGGTATTCTTAGACACAGGCGGTGCTAGGAATAGCGGCGTCTTTAGCTCAGAGTAAGGATTTTCCTAATTAAAAATGATGGTGTTTGTATTAAAGGAGGCATAGCCCCTGACGAAACTAAGAGTGAAACGTTTAGTTGCCCGGTTTTAGCAAAGGCAGATCGTGTTTGACGAACTTGCTGCACTTCTTTGAGGGAGTAAACAGACAGATAGACAAGGGCGATCCGGTCGACATTGTATATCTGGATTTTCAGAAGGCGTTCGACAAGGTTCCGCATGAACGGCTACTTCAGAAAATTGCAAGCCATGGAATTGAGGGTGAAATACTCACGTGGATTAAAAACTGGCTGGAGCATAGGAAACAGAGAGTGGGGGTAAATGGACAATACTCGGACTGGAAGAGCGTCACCAGTGGGGTGCCGCAGGGCTCGGTGCTTGGACCCGTGCTCTTTAACATCTTTATAAATGATCTGGACATAGGTACGACGAGCGAGGTGATTAAATTTGCGGATGATACGAAGTTATTCAGAGTAGTAAAGACGCAGGGGGATTGCGAAGATCTGAAACGTGACATAATCAAGCTCGAGGAATGGGCATCGACATGGCAGATGAGGTTCAACGTGGATAAGTGTAAAGTGATGTATGTCGGTAACAAAAATCTCATGCACGAATACAGGATGTCCGGGGCACTCTACTAGACTGCCTAACATCTATTGGAATCTCAGGTCATGTTCTCAACTGGTTCCACGAATTCCTGACAACAAGAACCTACAAGGTGTTCAAGGACGACTCTACCTCTTACAGCTGGGTCAACCCCTGTGGGGTCCCACAAGGCTCCCCCTTGTCCCCCACCCTATTTAACATCTACCTTGCCTCCCTAGGAAACCTCCTGCAGAGTTTGAATCTCAAATTCTTCATCTATGCAGATGACATCACCATAATCATTCCGCTCTCCTACCTCACCTCAGAGCTACTCAACTCGCTTTCTCTCACCCTAAATCAGATCGAACTTTGGATGACAGCGTTTAGGCTAAAGCTAAACCCAGAAAAAACTAAATTCTTCTTAGCATTCCCAAACGACAAAATCAAGGAAACTGCGATACATATCAATGGCCTAGACTACTGTATCAAGCAATCCTTAAAAATTCTTGGAGTCACCTTAGACAAACATCTCTCACTAGAGAAACATACTGACCTAGTGTTTAAAAAATGCATCTCGATACTCTGGAAACTCTGCACCATTAAAAAATACTTTAACGAATCCTCCTTTAGTCTGCTGGTCCAAGCTTCTATTCTTAGCGTCCTGGAGTACTGTAACATCTTTTATCTAGGCGCCTTCAAGAAAGTCACCAAAAAGCTGAGATTGGTCCAAAACACCGCCATCCGCCTTATCTTCGGCCTAAAGAAATGGGAACACATATCCCCCTTCTACCACAAGTTGCACTGGCTGCCATTCGAATCCAGAGTCCTATTTAAGTTCTCTTGTATCTGCTACAAAACCGTATGGGGTATGTCACCTGACTATCTTTACCCCCACTTCAACCTGAACTATAATAATAAGAGCTCCCGCAGAATAACTATGTTCGTTTTCCCCTCACCGAAAGCATGTCATCTTAAAAGATTCCTTGAACGAACCTTCTTTTCAAGCGGCCAAACTAAACTCATGGCTCGCCCAAATTATACTTGACGCCTCTTCATACCTCCACTTTAGAAAAAAGCTCAAAACTCTACTTTTCAATGGACCAAATCCTTAATGCTCCCCTCTTCCGCCTTAACGCTCCCCCTCTCCTCATTAGAAAACAGATCGAATTCCCTCCTCTGCATCAGACCAAATCCTCCTCTTCCCCCCCCCTCAACAAGGCACACCTTTCTTTACTTTTTCCCCCCCCCCCCTCCTCCCCCCTCCCAACGATCCCTTCCCCTCCTCTCTTACAATATGCTTGGCTCCCCCTTCTCACAAATTCTATTGAACTCTTTTACGGTAAATACCATATATGCTCTGTATTAGTCCTTCCTTACTTAAATTATCAATGTAAACTAGTTTGACCCTTCGATTGACTTGTTATGTACTTCTTTTTCAACTGCACTGTATGTAACTCACCTATTTGTTGTGAACCGCCTAGAACTCCCTGGGTATGGCGGTATACAAAAATAAATTATTATTATTATTATTATTATTATTGGAGAGACCTCCCAGGAAAGGGATTTGGGAGTTCTGATCGACAAGTCGATGAAGCCGTCCACACAATGTGCGGCAGCAGCAAAAAGGGCAAACAGAATGCTAGGAATGATAAAGAAGGGGATCACGAACAGATCAGAGAAGGTTATCATGCCGCTGTACTGGGCTATGGGGTGTCAGGTCAAAAGCGCGCCGCGACAAAGGCGCGCCCAGACAATTGAGCGCAGCGCAGAGGCGCGCACCGCTCTAAATTACTGTTTTTAGGGTGCCGACGGGGGGGGGGCATGGGGGGAACCCCCCCACTTTACTTAATAGACATCACGCCGCATTGTGGGGGGTGTGGGGGGTTGTAACTCCCCACATTTTACTGAAAACTTAACTTTTTCCCTGTTTTTAGGGAAAAAGTTCAGTTTACAGTAAAATGTGGAGGGTTACAACCCCCCAAACCCCCCATAACGCTGGCGCGATGTCTATTAAGTAAACTGGGGGGGTTCCCGAACAAAACACCCCGTCGGAGCCCCTAAAAACTGTAATTTTGTGCGGCGCACGGCTCCACGCTGCGCTCAATTGTCAGTGCGCGCTTTTGTCTTTCGCGCCGTTGTCTATGAACCGGGCTATGGTACGCCCTCACCTGGAGTACTGCGTCCAGTACTGGTCGCCGTACATGAAGAAGGACACGGTACTACTCGAAAGGGTCCAGAGAAGAGCATCCAAGATGGTTAAAGGGCTGGAGGAGCTGCCGTACAGCGAAAGATTAGAGAAACTGGGCCTCTTCTCCCTCGAACAGAGGAGATTGAGAGGGGACATGATCGAAACATTCAAGGTACTGAAGGGGATAGACTTAGTAGATAAGAACAGGTTGTTCACCCTCTCCAAGATAGGGAGAACGAGAGGGCACTCTCTAAAGTTGAAAGGGGATAGATTCCGTACGAACGTAAGGAAGTTCTTCACCCAGAGAGTGGTAGAAAGCTGGAACGCTCTTCCGGAGGCTTTTATAGGGGAAGACAAAGTTAGACAAGTTTCTGCTGAATAGGAACGTGCGCTGTTGGGGCTAGTCTCAGTTAGGGTGCTGGTCTTGGACCAGAGGGCCGCCGCGTGAGCGGACTACTGGGCATGATGGACCACTGGTCTGACTCAGCAGTGGCAATTCTTATGTTCTTACGGTTGGGCAGCCGTCGGGCATAAAAATAAGTGCCTTTCCTTTACAGCACTCTATAGCACTTTACAGCACTTCGTGCACTTTATAATTTATGCAGAGCCTGATGAAAATTAATTCATATAAAAGAATTTGTTGCACTTGCTAGTTGCTAAGACCAATGATGAAAACACCACCCCAGTAAGGGCACGAATAGAAGTAAAAAGTAGTGCCTTCGGTGTTTGAGGTCTAGCAAAAAATCCACTTAATATAGTTTTGTCCTCATTATGTCAAAAGATGCCAGAAAGGATAGTCTGCATCTGTTAGCACCCACAAGGTGCTACAGAGAAAAGCAAGAACACCCCCTCCCAAACTGTCCATGTCATGGCTAACGCTGACAAGAGTAATTGTGACCCCCTGCTTTTGTGGTTTTGGGCTTTGCTGCATAGGGATTTTCTCCTTCCTTTGGTGTTCCCACTGCATATAACTAGCCATAAACATTCATTCCTGGTTGTGTGTTAGAGCAGGCTGTACCTCAATGTATCACAAACTGTATGTCACGCCCTCGATGAGACGCCAATAAGGAGGAGAGGTGTCGGCTGACTGCTTATTAGGATGCGCCTCTTGCAGTGAGAGGCACGTCCTGTAGGCATCCGGCGCCAACGACTCTCCTCCAGAATCCCCCACCAAAATGACAGGTTCAGGGTCACGGCCGGAGTGCCTCTGTGCCTGCACGGATGTCGATGTGGTGATGTCATGCATGCGTGTGACATCATGGCGTCGAAGTCCACACACTTCTGGGTGCGTTCCGGCCGGGACACCAAGTGTAGTGTGCCGCCAGCGGAAAAGTTTGCGTGACACTGCTCTACCTCAGAAGATCCCAGCCTAAAATGCCAAAAGAACTTGACATTTCCCAACCTGTTCGTCTCCGTTCCAATTCATGCTTCCTTTCTAAATTGCTACTCAAAACTGTGACGCAGACCTGAGCACCAGTTATCGAATGTTTCTTAAAAAAAAAAAAAAAGCTACATTTTCAGCAGTTATCTTTGACTGACTTAGCTGTCTTGACCTGGTAGCTTAATTTAAATTTGCTTGACTCTTCGGTTGTATTGGATCATCATTTGTCAATGTTTTATTTCAAGTCACACAGTTAGAAGGCAAACTGTTCGTCGGGATGAAGCGAGGCAGATGCCGTCACTTCCACGGACCTCTGAAGTCATGGCCAGAGAAGAGCAGTTTTCCAGTAGACGGGTAATAATGGTCTTTAGTCTCCCACAAACTGAACAGTGGGAGAGATTTTCAAATAATCTTAATTGCAGAGTATATGGACACTTTTTTAGCATGCTTACATTGTGCTGATTTTCAAAGAGGAATTCCTGGAAATAGTTTCTCTTTGAAAACCGGTGTAGAATCTTTGAAGATGGCAGCAGATGAAGACATAGTAGTCAATAATCAGAACGATTTAACTGGCCCAAAAATGATAAAAAGGATGAGACGACTTCCCTATGAGGAAAGGCTAAAGCAGCTGGGGCTCTTCAGCTTGGAGAAGAGACGGCTCAGGTGGGATATGATAGAGGTGTATAAAATACTGAGTGCAGTGGAAAGGGTAGATGTGTATCACTTGTTTACTCTTTCTAAAAATACTAAGACTAGGGCGTATGCCATGAAGCTACTAAGTAGTAGATTTAAATCAAACCGGGGAAAATATTTCTTCATGCAACGTATAATTTAAATCTGAAATTCATTGCAAGAGAATGTGGTGAAATCAGTTAGCTTAGCAGGGTTTAAAGAAAGTTTGGATAATTTCCTAAAAGAGATGTCCATAGGCCAGGGGTAGGCAATTCCAGTCCTCGAGAGCCGGAGCCAGGTCAGGTTTTCAGGATATCCACAATAAATATGCACGAGAGAGATTTGCATCTCAAGGAGGCAGTGCATGCAAATCCATCTCATACATATTCATTGTGGATATTCTGAAAACCTGACCTGGCTCCAGCTCTCGAGGACCGGAATTGCCTACCCCTGCCATAGGCCATTAAAATCTGCTTTACTCCTTGCTAGGTACTTGGGACCTGGGTTGGCCACTGTTGGAAACAGGATACTGGGTTTGAAAGACCTTCAGTCTGTCCCAGTATGGCAATTCTAATGTTCATATTTGAGCCAAGTATAGGACAATGAAGCTATTGTGACATCACTGATCAAGCTGGCTCTTAGGCATTGGTGGAATGAAGCATTATGACATCACAATCTCAGCTCTGGAATTTTGCTTCTCTTTGGGTTGGCCACTGTTAGAAACAGGATACTGGGATTGATGGTCCTTCAGTCTGTCCCAGTATGGCAATTCTAATGTTCATATTTGAGCCAAGTATAGGACACTGAAGCTATTATGACATCACTGATCAGGCTGGCTCTTAGGCATTGGTGGAATGAAGCATTATGACATCACAATCTCAGCTCTGGAATGTTGCTTCTCTTTGGGTTGGCCACTGTTAGAAACAGGATACTGGGATTGATGGTCCTTCAGTCTGTCCCAGTATGGCAGTTCTTATGTTCTTATTCTTCCACATTTCCTTCTTTCCTTTTAGTTCTTAAAATTGACTTCTTTGGTTTTACCGATTAACTGTTTTCCAGTAGAAATTGAATAATATTTTAATGTTACCAGGGCACCTTTTGTTTCCTTCGCCTTCTTATTTTCTTTAAAG